>NW_026600252.1:0-300000 GCF_029448725.1 Salvelinus fontinalis
AGCAATTAGGATCTGGGTAGATTGTCATCAAGCACAAGCATCCACTCCGTATTGATGTCTACACATACACCCCTATCTAAGTTTTGGCATTGGCAGCCATGTTGAAATTGCCCCATACAGCATCCTTGATTGCGTTCCAAATGGCAAAGTATTCCCTATATGGTTAACTACTTTGAATAGTTGTTTTAAGTAGTGCACTAATAGGGAATAAGGTGCCATTTAAGACTCATGTGTAGTGAGAGTAACTATATCCCCAGTCCCCACGCAGTTTGGAGACTCTCTCCCTTCCCCAATGTTTGTGTGGGAAAACACACGCTGCAGGAGGGTTGGCACTGCAGCTCTGGAGCCTGGGTACTTGGGAATCTAATGACTCACAACAAGGCCCTGCCTGCCAGTGGAGTGTTCGCCTCAACGGGCTTTACGCTGCAACCACCGAGGCAGCGGGACATCCCATGAGCAGATTCTCTCTCTCTTTTTTCCCCTATAATTTTTGGGACGGTAAAACGTTTTCAGTGTAATCTTAAATGACTAAAACCAGATATAATTTATGTAGAAACCATAATGGAGCCATATATGTTTTACTTAACAACCCAAAAATAAAAAGTAAACAGTCAAGGACAATCTAAAATTCCCAGAGTGTCAAGACATGGGGCCCCCATTGATTTTGTTATAATGTTTGAGTCACTCAGATAGCATATGAACACGACATAAGCCATGGCAAAATGTGTAAAATTGCAGGAAACTAGGTTTGAAACTGTGTAGAAATCCTAGGCGAAACACTGCTACAGTAAATAGCCTGACAACAATAAGAAACGTACATCAGTGATGATACAACTGGCTGTCCCTATAGGAGAACCCTTTTTGGTTCCTGGTAGATCCCTTTTCGGTTCCATTGAGAACCCTTTGGGTTCCAGGTAACACTCTATGGAAAGCGTTCTACATGGAACTCACAAGGCTTTTCTACCTGGAACCAAAAATGGTTATTCAAAGGGTTCTCCTTTGGGGACAGCCAAAGAACCCTTTAAGGTTCTAGATATCACATTTTCTTCTGGTATAGTGAGTTGGTGAGTGGTTGAGAAATCGCTGTGTAGTGTGAAATCGGTATGTAATTCGACCAGATGTGTATTGTGTACAGTAGTGAGTGCAATAGTAAATGGGTTTACCCAATGTGATGCATACAAAGTTCTAATGAGTTGAAAGTCTCTGATGTGGATTACCATGCGAGGGGGGAAAACACAGTGCAGCAGTCCAGAACAAATATCCCAATAATAAATATAACTCCTCACTCATTCACTCACTCACTCACTCACTCACTCACTCACACACTCACTCACACACTCACACACTCACTCACACACTCACACACTCACACACACACACACACACTCACACACTCACACACACACTCACACACACACACACACACACACACACACACACACACACACACACACACACACACACACACACACACACACACACACACACACACACACACACACACACACACACACACACACACACACAAGGGCAGGGTTCCAGATTGCTATGCAGTGAGATACATGTATATTTAACAACGAAGTGAGAAAATGTCCACGGACCAATCAGGGCTTGCTGTGCAACTCTTTTCTTGTCAGTCACGTGCTGGTGACAAAGGCACACAAAAGGAAAGTACAGGAGAAAAGGGCTGCATGCTAAATGGCACCCTATTCCCTAGTGCACTACTTTTGACCAAAGACCTATGAGCCATGTTCAAATGTAGTGTATTATAAAAGGAATAGGGTGCCATTTGGGACTTCATAGCGAAACGCCTGTAAAAACATTTTGACTGACCTGGGTGCAGTGTGAAAACCAAGCAGTGAAATGCAACAGCAGTCCAATGCAATCGACTATAATGTGAATCCATTTTTATAAAAAGGAGAATATTATATTTCAAACAATGCCGTCTCAAAGAAAAGTGACACTTTATTGGATTCAGCAAAGTAAGGCAGAGTAACTTGTCAGACACAGCTTGGGGGATGCAACCCGATGTGTAATTCCTTTAACACAACTGTACAATAGTTGCCATTTTGTCAATATAGTTTACATTAAAAAAAGCAACACAATTGCTCATAACAATTAAACTATTTTTAACGTTTCCTTTCCTGACATGACTAAATAGCCAACAAAGAATCGAATGAGCATAGGCCAACAAACAACACCGATAAAACCCAAAATGCAGAGCTAAATGCTAACAGCTAGCCAACAAAGAAATGTGTACACATTGGGGCAGTACACAAACACACAACACCCATAAACCCAACAGGCTAAGCTACAGTAAGTGCTAACCAGCCATGATACCGGACATCGGCTCCATCTCTCTTCAACACCAGCCTCTTAAACAGGCCTTAAGAGGACTGTGATGAATTAGTCTAAGTCCCAATAATGTAAACACTAGCTCTGTAGCATTGTGTTTAATAGGAGGGAGCTGTGCACTTAACAGAGGCCAATGACAGTGAGTGTCCCCCGAGGAGAAAATGGCTGTCTCGAACACCTGATAGCTGGCAGGCTGTTAAGTCATAGCCAAGGCCCCCAGACAGACGACATCATCAGTCCAGAGTGGGATTTATTGAGAATGTGCTGAATTAATGATTTGGAATTCATGGGTTTTTGTTGAATTGTGTGCATTTTTAGGATCACATAGAAGATTGAGAATGCTCGTTAAGGACAATAACCAAGAGAGTGGCACATAAATGCTAGTAACACAACTGTGATGGTCTATAATGAAGAATACTGTACGAGCACTGTCAATTGCATAGTCAGATACATTTTAAAAAGTGCACTACAGTATAGGGAATAGTGTTCCATTTGGGACGCAGACAGAGATTCATATGAAACATAGTAAAAATACATAGACAAATGTGCATATGTTGAAAGTATAGAGAAGCCTACGTCTCAAATGCCGGAAGAATCCAGATCCGTCCTTACATTGTCCAGCTCCTGTCATATTGAGGACATACTGTACCTCCGAGCAATAATACAATAATAAAAATAACTCTCTCTCTCACACACTCACACTCACACTCACATACACACACACACACACACTCTCTAAGTGATTGCTATATTTCATCTCATGGCGAATTGGCCGCGGGCCCAGTGAGCTATCATTATGCAAATGACGGCAATTCAATTTCAGTTGGTCGGAGGGGGAATTTCTAATTAGGATAACGCAAAACACTCGAGAGAGTGGGGAGGGGGGGGGGGGGGGTGAAGAGGGAGTAGCCACTGACGTGAACACCTACACTCCAATGCTGCTGTTTCTGCCCCTGGGTCCGTCTCCCCCTGTTGTACCTGTCAATGGCATCTTCTTACAGGGGATTCACAGTCTTACTGTGCAGTACTACTGTGTCCATGTTAGGACATGCCTCAGTCCA
The DNA here is from genome assembly GCF_029448725.1 of Salvelinus fontinalis. Taxonomy (NCBI): domain Eukaryota; kingdom Metazoa; phylum Chordata; class Actinopteri; order Salmoniformes; family Salmonidae; genus Salvelinus; species Salvelinus fontinalis. Next base: position 3,417 of record NW_026600252.1, read on the forward strand.
TAGAAAGCCTCTATAGACTAATGTTCTGATCTAGTGATCTGACTTGACTACACCTACTCCTGTAACCAAAAAAGCCACTTTCTACTAACTGAGAAACGTGGGTGTGCTTGTGATTACTGTAAATATCACATTCATTATCAGGTCGTTGTTACTGTAACTCAAGCCACTTCCTCAAAGCATGCACTTTCTTGTTGACTATTATACTTTACACTGAGTATACCAAACATTAAGAACACCTTCCTAATATTGACTTGTACCCTACAAGGTGTCGAAAGCTTTCAACAGGGATGCTGGTCCATGTTGACTCCAATGCTTCCCACAGTTGTGTCAAGTTAGCAATATGTCCTTTGGGTGGTGGACCATTCTTGAAACTGTCGAGTGTGGAGAAACCCAGGCACCTACTACCATACCCCGTTCAAAGGCACTTTTTTGTCTAGCCAATTCAACCTCTGAATGGCACACGTACAAAATCCATGTCTCAATTGTCTCAAGGCTTAAAAATCCTTCTTTAACCTGTCTCTTTCCCTTACACTAAAGGACATTATCATCATTTTCACAATTTCACAGTATTATTCCAACCTCACAGTGTGTAAATATATATACAAACACAGGAAAATCACATGTATGACTGCACTGGACCTTTAACAAGTACATACTTCACTATCTATTTTGAATACATTCACTTGGTTCTAGTCATGAAATGTTAAGAGTACATAATGGGAAGTTACTGCTTCCAATTGATGTCAAAATATGTTTTATACTAATTGAGTTGAGGCTTTCTTCTTACAGCGATGGGGTTATACGTTAGCTATTGGATTACTTACATTATAACACAGCACAACACGGCTGGTGTTTTAGGTTGTGTAGCTCTAGCTTCGGATAGTAGTCTACTGTCCCTGTGATTGAGCGCATTTCCAATTCCTCCGCGGTCAATAGAAGCAAAAGAACATCTCAGTAATGAACCACCAAAGTACTGTACAGTGTGTGTGTGTGTGTGTGTGTGTGTGTGTGTGTGTGTGTGTGTGTGTGTGTGTGTGTGTGTGTGTGTGTGTGTGTGTGTGTGTGTGTGTGTGTGTGTGTGTGTGTGTGTGTGTGTGTGTGTGTGTGTGTGTGTGTGTGTGTGTGTGTGTTGTTATGCATTCAACAGCTCAGAGGGGACACTACGTTCCCAGCACGGAAAATAATAATATGAAATAAGCTTTGGTGGGAAGCCAAATGACATCTTAGGTTTTTTGGTGGTCTAAACAGTTCTGATTAAGTGAATATGTGCTCTTTGAAAGTGCAAGAGCGTATATTTGAGTGTTTGTTTACATACTGTACAGATGTGTGCGTGCGTGCGTGCGTGCGTGCGTGTGTGTGTGCGTGCGTGTGTTGTTATGCCTTTGGTGTCTGTTGTCCATATGACCCTACTTCTGTAGCAGAGATACTGTACAATGTATAGCTGTGGGTCTTTGCATTACTTGATTTAGCATGGTGCATGTGCAAGTGTGTGTGTGTGCGTGTGTCCGTGTGCGTGTGTGTGTTGTGTCAGCTAGATAAACACACAAGGTACAGAGGATATAGCTGAGATCAGCAACTCACACCGGCCTGTCAGATATATTGTCAACCGAGCAAAATAATCACAATTGGACTATGTTAGACTATGGAGGTTATTAGGTTAATTATGTTAATTCATTCAAAGCACCATTACAATACTCTTGGAAAACGAAATCAACTCAACCTTTTGTCAGCATAGTAACTACCCTGAAAAGGGAGAGAAGTCAACTTTATGTGTTTGAAGCTACAATATGTACAGTAATTGCATGTGCACATACGCCAAGCACATAACCTTAGCAAGGACATTCCTGAACAAACTCTGAAACATTTTCTGTTGAAGCGATTACGTTGAATTTTTGACAGTTGTCCAGTGACAAATGTAGCACCTTCAATAATTGTCTCCCAACAAAACACACAACTTTCTCTCGCAAAATAAGGCTAAAAGCTCAAACTTTTCCATTTTCTTTCGACAAATTCAACACTCAAACATCTCCATTTCCACTGTTTGCTTTTCCCAATTTGTTATGGGATTATCCTACTGGCTTTCATTACAACAACTGCATTCAAATAATCTACCGTTTTACGAGTTCCTCCCTCACAAAAGAGCCTCCCCTGTTTTCACCCAAACTAAATCTACTCGCAACCATCTGTCTTCTTAGTGAATCATTGTCGTGTAGCCAGTTCAAAGCTCCATAGACATTCCCCTGTCACTGTGTACTGTATCCTAACTATGCAGTCTGCTCACAGAGTAAGACAGCAGTCAGACAGCACTGTACAAAGATGAGGATTTGAGTGCAAATGACAGAGACAACTTCCATTGCTTTCTGGAGCCTTTATTATGCACTTATCTATAGCTTTCATGATAGACAGAGAGCTTTTCTGTCGGACTCAGATGGAGCTATGTAGCATGTGAGTGGTATAGCATTGTGTGTACTTTATTGGCCTTGACGAGAGGTACAGAAAGATTCTCGCCTCGACTTACACAACGGCAGAAAGGAATACATGGTTGAGGACATTGCTTTTTGAGATTGACACTGAAGGCACATATCCAGTGATTGATCTTATACACTGAGTACACCAAACATTAGGAACACTTTCCTAATATTGAGTTGCACCCCCCTCCCCCCCCCTTTTGCCCTCAGAAAAGCCTCAATTCATCGGGGAATGGACTTTACAAGGTGTTGAAAGCGTTCCATGAGGAAGCTGGCCCATGTTGACTCCACTGCTTCCCACAGTTGTGTCAAGTTGGCTGGATGTCCTTTGGGTGGTGGACCATTCTTGATACACACGGGAAACTGTTGAACGCGAAAAACCCAGCAGCATTGCAGTTCCCGACACAAACCAGTGCGCCTGGGACCTACTCCCATACCCTGTTTAAAAGGCACGTCAATCTTTTGTCTTGCCCGTTCACCCTCTGAATGGCCCATATACGCAATCCATGTCTCAATTGTCTCAAGGCTTAAAAATCTTTCTTTAACCCGTCTCCTCCCCTTCATCTACACGGAATGAGGCGGATTTAAAAGGTGACATCAATAAGGGTTCATAACTTTCAACTAGATTCATCTGGTCAGTCTATGTCATGGAAAGAGCAGGTGTCCTTAATGTTTTGTATACTCAGTGTACAACCAAACGTCTACGTAATATCTAGTTTGATTAGTTTTTTGGGAGTTCGATTTTGCTTTTGTGTTTGATAGTAGCCTACTCTCTTGGACTTGTCTCTCTTAACAATCTTTTTTATTTTGTATTTACACTGAACCTCACACTTTGTCTTTGCCGACTTATGAGTCAGCCAGGCAAAAGCGCGCCCAAGGTCGTCCAGTGTTCTGACGGAGCGAAGATACAACAAAAAAATATCTACCATGGTCCGTGGAGCAAGTTTGCCAGCCAGAAAGCAGCACAGACAGAAGCCCTCAAACGTCATTGTGAACCCTCGTACCCTTATAAGTAGCAGGGTCATGTATTACATTAGTACTCTGTATAATGAGCTCTTCTATTGACATCTGCATTGGCTGAGATAAGTCAAAGATGAATTCCTGATGGAAGCCTAATCAATAAAGTATATGATCTCTGGATATAGTCATAATCGTAATTCCTTTTCCAAAATGTTCAAATTTCAATGGGATTTTTGGAGACACTATGCCAGTTGCATATGATTCACAGAGCACCTAAGCTCGGAATATTCAACTATAAGGATATTTAGCTCACTGCAGCCTATATCTATAGCTCAGGGCACCATGCTGCTCATGTTCAGTAGGGCACACCCTAGCAAACCATCTTACAACATTTTTGAAAAGTTTTTGAAACTGAAAACAAACAAAAAAAGAGTTCCTTATTAGACAAGTCAAGGTATAGTACCATCCGGTTTTAAATTGTTTCAAAACTTTTCCTCCCTACTGAACACTACCCAAGTGTCAGAGTCAGCCACACAGGTCACAACCCTCATTTATATTATACAGAGCGCTGATCTCATACCCTGTATTTACTGTTGCAGTATCCACACTGTTGTAGTACAACATTATAAATTCACCTCACTGTTGACTGGAAGATCAACAAAAAGTGAAAACTATGCGAGACACGTAAACAGACCGTGGGTAGAGGAAAGGAGGAGGAAGAGGGGCGTTCACTCAAGGTTTTAATAGAATGTTGACAGGTGATAAGACCTACACACACACACACGCACGCACACAGGTACACACATATACACATATACACACACACACACCTCCGAGGCTTTCATTGTGGGTCTGAGATTGTTAAAAAGTTTGTCGACATACAATGTCATGAAAAACATGTGATGTGTTGTTATAAGCAACTTTTACCGTCAGTGCCGGACTAGCACAGCTGTGGCCCCGGGGCACCTACCTCCAGGGGGCCCCCCCACATCCGATATACTGTATAGTTAACTTTCTGCAATTCTACACATTTGCCATGGGGCAGACAGAAGAATGTGCAGTTTTGTAGCTTATCACGTGCTATTTTACACATATTGCCTGACCTCCAGGTGGCCCACAACTGACGTGTTCATATGCTATCTTTTTTTTGGGGGGGGGGACATGTCGGGGCCCCAGGGTAAGTGCCCTGCATGCTCGTTTTGTAATCCGGTCCTGTTAACCATACTTTTCTGCACTCTCTTTTTTTCTTACTGGGTAAATATTGACAGAGAAAGTCAAGCGAGACCACCTATGTTTTCGAAAAACTTTCTTTTTTTTCACTGCTGGAGGCACATTTGTCCCTCAAAAGACAAACTGGTAGCTAAACCAGACAATCTGTGTCTAAATCCGTGTTCTGCGGTACCTGGGAGGCATTCTCTTGGTAGCAATTCACAACCTTTTTAAATAGCAGCATTACAGGCCTAGTCAGCCTGCTGAAGAATCTGGCAGCTACATGCTTAGCCAGTGAGTAATATCATTATGTAAGCCTAGGCCAGGAGGGCTGGCATAGCTCAGTCCCTGTAGCCACATATCTCCATGTTTGAACTGCATACTGTACAGACAGGGACCAGTGAGAGAGACTACTGTGTATGGATGTGTCCCAAATGGCACATTATTTTCTTTATAGTGCACAACTTTTGTCCAAGGCCATGGTCAAAAGTAGTGCACTATATAAGGAAAAGGTTGCCTTTGGGACACACATTGTATGAGACCACTGAAAAATTATTCAGGCTTTCGTAGGCTCAACATGTCAGACCGCTGCGGGAAAATGAGAGTGATATTACGCAATATGCTGTTTATGCAATGGAACTGACATGAGAGTGAGTGCATGGGCTCAGGACTGTACAGTATGGTATCTTTGTGATATCATATCAATGGCATCTTTAGGATAGCTGTGTGCCTATAGGAATGGATTGCAGTTGCCATTCGTGATGGAAGTGGAGTGTGGAGGATTAAATCTATTGTTCCTGAATCCAAGTCAAAGACGTTTTTTTGTATGTACAGTACCAGTCAAAAGTTTGGATATACCTACTCATTCCAGGGTTTTTCTTTCTTTTTACTATTTTCTACATTGTAGAATAATAGTGAAGACATCAAAACTATTAAATAACACATATGAAATCATGTGCCTTTTAACAAGGCACACCATTCCAGGTGACTAGTCCATGAAGCTGGTTGAGAGAATGCCAAGAGTGTGCAAAGCTGTCATCAAGGCAAAGGGTGGCACTTTGAAGAATCTAAAATGTAAAATATATTTTGATTTGTTTAAAGTTTGTTGGTTACTACATGATTCCATATGTGTTATTTAATAGTTTTGATGTCTTCACTATTCTACAATGTAAAAAATAGTAAAAAGAAAGAAAAACCCTTGAATGAGTAGGTGTGACCAAACCTTTGACTGGTACTGTATACGTATGCACATGTGTGTGTGCCTGTGAGTGTGTATGCCTGTGTGTACAGTGCCTGTGTTTACAGTGCCTGTGTGTACAGTGTATGTGTATGTACCGTATGTCCGTGTAAGTATGGATGTATCTGAGAGGGTATGTGGTGTGCGAGCGTGCACGTGTTCTTGTGTTGATGTATGCATGTTTACGTGCACGCCCGCATGCATGTGTGTGATAGAGTTCCTCCATAAGCCAGTCTGGTCCTTGCGTTCCACTCCTTGGCGGAGCCCCGAGCATGCAGACCCCTTTCTGGCTAATCTGGGGAGAATATTATGTTGAGACACGTGTTACATTAAGTCCAGATCTGAGTAAATAATATAACATGCGACCGCTTACGTTACAGGTAACAATACCCTGCAGCTGTGCCTAGAGCTTTGCCGACACTACATTGCCTAGAAAAAGAAAGACTGAATGGTCACGATAGCCAATGAATTAGTTTGTAGCGCTGCTGGGTTTTAACAGAAAATCTGATCGTGTAATATAGGATTTAGAACGGATAAGATATCACGTGTAGGTACAATGCATATTTTGAACTGTAGCTCATGAGAAAAGGATCATACTTTAAGTGCTGAAAAGATAGGCTTGTGTCATGTCGTAACACTACACCATTGGGTGTAGCGCATGTTCTCCTCTCCCCCACCCTCCATTGTTATCGTTCCATGTCCTAACCTTCAACATTGGTTCCCCCGTGTTTGTTCACTCTCTGGGCTGCCGTGCAGAGATTGGTTGAGCAGTGACTAAGGGCTAAATTAACCGACTAGGCGAATGTTTGCTTAGGTGTCTGTTAGTCTAGCTGGTGGGGGGGGGAAAGTCCCTATAGCAGCGAAAAGCCACCACTGTGGCTGGAGGGGGGGGGGGGGGGGGGGGGGCACATTATCTTTTCATATTGTGTGCTTGCTTCCTGCGGACACACTTCGTTACTATGGCTGACAGTATATTAATAGTCTAAATGTAATGTGTGTTGCTTACCTGCATCGAATAAACAGAGAAATCAGCATAAGTATGTGTTTTGTAAAGCACACATTGGCATATACAAAAAAACAGTTTATGGCATTCAAATTAGTATGCGAGAACAAGGGCTCTTTCCTCTTCATTTATCAACAACCATGTCTTCCATTGTCAACTTTTTACTACCCTGCCATTAAGGATGTAGACAAGGATGCTACACATGTCCAAGCAAACATGAGCAACGGATTTGACTAAACGTATAAACCCACCCAGGTTCACGTCATCTCACATTTGGAATAAGAAATATCTGTTGGAATATGAACATATATACATATATACGCCCATGTCTCCTGTCTCGGTAAACAACTATATTCCTCTGCGTGTGAATTAGGGCAAAGAATTCAGGGGTGAACCTGTCCCCTGCAACCAAATTCACAATTCGGGGCAAAGAGGAGAGCACTGAGAGAGGAAGAGATAAATGGAGAGGTGGAAATAATACTACTACTACTAATAATAATAGAACAAGAGTTTCTAACAAAAAATTAAGAAAGAGAGAATATACAAAAGGTAGAGAATGATAGAGAAAGAGAATGTGAAAAAGAGTGGTAGAAAGAGAAAACTATAGAAAGAGAGAGGGGGGAAAGAACAAAGAAAAAGAGAGAACACGAAAATCTAAAAGAAAGAATTGGCAACATTGGAGGGGAGGAGAGAAAGGGAACACGACCACACGACTTCTCCTCTCCGCTTGAAGTAAGGGAGTGAATAAGTGTCAAGAGTTTGGCTGTGCGGTGCCAGCACTCTAATGAGACCTGTCAGGGCCTGTTAGCAGGCCCAGGCCTCCCTGTGTCCTCGGCAGCCTGCGGACAGCTGTTATTAGCCCCGTAATGGCATGCCACAGGGCCAGATAAGGCCTGGCACAGCCTGGAAAACCTTCCTATCATCTTTCTTTTAGCTCCCTCACTTGAGAATAGGGTGACGGCAATAGCGACGCAGCAGAGGAGCTTTCCCCAATGACAGAACTGGTCTATCATGACTACGGAGCACATTTACGAGACTTGGGATGAGGGAGAAGCCAAGATTGTGCAGAGAGCTTGTGGGTAAAAGTGTGAGGTCACAGTCTGTGATGACTAGGAGGAGCAGGTTGGATTTGTAGGGCTGCTTTCCGCAAACCAGATTAAGCCTTGATTTAAGAGCATGATCATTGGAGAGTCTTCATTGAAAGTGCTTTTTAGTCCCGAATAAGTCTGGCAAACCAGCCCAAAAGCCACAACCTGTTACGAGTGAGTCTCTTGAATTTCCTTGCTGTTTTCTAGTGTGATAGTGTTTGATATCAGTGCTGGTTTGTCTTTTCTGTTAGACCACAACACATAATCCAATTCAAAAATGTACGCAATAATACTGTAACATCAGACCTATGTCAATATCTTGCAATCGGAGAAAGTTGTTTATGGTTAAATCGGTGAAAGGGTCCTTAATGGATGTGATAGAGAAGTGAATGTCAGGGCGACAAAACACTTTCAGATAGCTCCAGCATCCTCCCTACCACGTTCATTATTTCAGTAACCGAGTGGACAAAATACTCTGGAAAGGGTCACATTTTTGCAAAGGCCTCTGTAATATGGCCCCTATCGGTTTGGAAGCTCTGCTTCAGCTCTGATAAGCCCTGTGTTTATTGTCCGACTTCCATTATTTCAACCTGGAGAACCACTGCCCATCACCCCTCTGCTGCGGTGCTTTCCATCCTCACTCATTACCTCAATGTCAAGAGGAGGTGAGAGAGAGAGAGCTCTGTAGACATACATACATATGATCTGTCTGAAATGGTCCCCTATTCCCATGTAGTGCGCTACTTTTGACCAGGGCACTACATAGTGAATAGGGTGCCATTTCAGACTTAACCATACAATGTATCAACACACCAGGACCAAGTTCAGTAGGCAAAAGTTGCGGAAGGTTGGAGATAGAAATGTCACAAAAAGAGCTGACCTAGTTCCTTAGTCTTAATGTCAGATAGGTACTGTATGTTTGCTCTACATGTTGTATTTCTATCTGAACCTTCATGTGTTTCAGATCATTGATTGCCACTATAACCTTTTTATACACCTGCTCTGCAACAAGACACAACCTGATGAAAACCTACACATTCAACATGCAAATCACTGATGCCATTCCCCGTGTCTTCTCTGCATGGACTATCTTTACATGTGAGATATCTGAGCACGTCGCGATGTTAACGGGGAAACGTTTCAGACAGGAGAGAGTTAAGTCTCTTATCTCTGGTCTCCAGAAGACATTCCTACTAGAGGCCACCGTCCACTGGTTTCCTGCCTTCTTGCCCCTGCCCTTTTTGTTTTTTACCTCGCTAGCAGCTCTAGAATACCAAAGGCAGCTTTTTCCTTGTCACTCGCACGTTTCCTGCCATTCTCACTTTGACATTTCTCTTCATCGTTAGGTTCAAAGGGCTCCGCCTTTTACGTGTCACAACTACTTTTTTTTTTTTTTACCAAACTGTTCATATTCCAATTTTTCACTAGTCTCCTTGTCCTTTTGGTCTTAGGAGGGTTTAGCGTTAGATTTCTTTCGGTGTTCATTTGAGACCCTTCCTGGTGCAGATACACTTTATTCAATCGCTCCCTATCGCAGTCTGTTGTCCCCACGTGCTTAAGATGTCCACCACTGTTTCAGGCAAGCTATGGGAACTGAACTAAATGACTATCGCTCCGTAGCACTCACTTTTGTCACCATGAGAGGCTAGTCAAGGACCATATCACCTCCCACCTTAACCCTACAACTTGCATTCTGCCCCAACAGATCCATGGATGACACAATCGCCATTGCACCACACACCACCCTATCCCACCTGGAAAAGAGGAATACCTATGTGAGAATGTGGTTCATCGACTACAGCTCAGCTTTCAACACCATAGCGCCCCCGAACCTTGTCACTAAACTCAGGGCCCTGGGTCTGAACTCATCCCTGTGCAACTGGTTCCTGGACTTCCTGTCGGGCCGACCCCAAGTGGTGAGGGTAGGCAACAACAACGAGATGGCCTACCGGGAGGAGGTTGGAGCCCTGGCAGAGTGGTGCCAGGGCAATATCCTCTCCCTCAACGTCAACAAAACCAAGGAGCTGATCGTGGACTACAGGAGACAGATCAGAGAGCATGCCCTCATCCACATCGATGGGACCACAGTGGGGAGGGTCAAAAGCTTCAAGTTCCCCGGCGTGCACATCACTGAGGACCTGAAATGGTCCCATGACATCGACACCACAGTGTGCTCCATTGGGGGCACACTGCCTGCCCTCCAGGACATTTACAGTACTCTATGTCGAAGGAAGGACAAGAAGATCATTAAGGACCTCAGCCACCCGGGCAACGGACTGTTCACTCTAATGCCGTCTGGCAGACGGTACAGGTGCATCAGAGCCGGGACCAAAAGGCTTGGAAACAGCTTCTATCACCAGGCCATCAGACTGTTGAACAGTCATCATAAGCCGTCTACCTCCCCAGTACTCAGTCCTGCACTTTAAATACTTTTTGACAAGCCTCATACACACAGGCATAAACACACACACACACACACACACACACACACACACACACACACACACACACACACACACACACACACACACACACACACACACACACACACACACACACACACACACACACACACACACACACACACACACACAGCCAACACTGCTGTACCATTTATAAATAGAGACATTAAACACTAGACACTTCCTGGTACTATTTATACTGTTTTTCACACTGTGTATTTACAGTTGAAGTCGGAAGTTTACATACACCCTAACCAAATACATTTAAATTCAGTTTTTTACAATTCCTGCCATTTAATCAGAGTAAAAATTCCCTGTCTTAGGTCAGTTAGGATCACCACTTTATTTTAAGAATGTGAAATGTTAGAATAATAGTAGAGAAAATTATTTATTTCAGCTTTTACTTCTTTCATCACATTCCCAGTGGGTCAGAAGTTGACATACACTCAATTAGTATTTGGTAGCATTGCCTTTCAATTGTTTAACTTGGGTCAAACGTTTCAGGTAGCCTTCCACAAGCTTCCCGCAATAAGTTGGGTGAATTTTGGCCCATTCCTCCTGACAAAGCTGGTGTAACTGATTCAGGTTTGTAGGCCTCCTTGCTCGCACACACTTTTTCAGTTCTGCCCACACATTTTCTATTGGATTGAGGTCAGGGCTTTGTGATGGCCACTCCAATACCTTGACTTTGTTGTCCTTAAGCCATTTTGCCACAACTTTGGAAGTATGCTTGGGGGCATTGTTCTTTTGGAAGACCCATTTGCGACCAAGCTTTAACTTCCTGACTGATGTCTTGAGATGTTGCTTCAATATATCCACATAATTTTCCTGCCTCATGATGCCATCTATTTTGTGAAGTGCACCCATCTCTCCTGCAGCAAAGCACCCCCACAACATGATGCTGCCACCCCCGTGCTTCACAGTTGGGATGGTGTTCTTCGGCTGGCAAGCCTCCCCCTTTTTCCTCCAAACATAACGATGGTCATTATGGCCAAACAGTTCTATTTTTGTTTCATCAGACCAGAGGACATTTTCCAAAAAGTATGATATTTGTCCCCATGTACAGTTGCAAACCGTAGTCTGGCTTTTTTATGGCGGTTTTAGAGCAGTGCTTCTTCCTTGCTGAGCGGCCTTTCAGGTTATGTCGATATAGGACTCGATTTACTGTGGATCTAGATACTTTTGTTCATGTTTCTCAACATAGCTCATTCTAAATATATCTACTGCTGTACATTGCATTTTTGTTACACTGTTTATACACACCGCATATTTATATACTGGACACTTGACATAGGTCACTCAAATATATCTATTGCTGTACATATCATTCTTAGTATATATTTCTGGTGTATATGAGCATCGATTGCATTTGGATTTGTGATACTGTGTTATTTGGGTTGTTAATTGGATTAGTTCTGACATTTCTTGATTTCTTGTTTTTAGTTGTGATTATTTGTGTACTTGTTTGACATTGTACTGCACTGTTAGGACCTAGTAACACAAGCATTTTGCTGCATCCGCTATAACAAATCTGCTAAACTGTGTATGTGATGAATTCATTTCGTTCAAACGCTGTCAAAAATGATCTGTTTCAGGTTGTCTTTGTCAGGTTGAATGCTTCAGTGTGTCTTTGTCAGGTTGAATGTTTCAGTGATTCTTTGTCAGGTTGAACGTATCACTGTGTCTTTGTCAGGTTGAATGTTTCAGTGTGTCTTTGTCAGGTTGAATGTTTCAGTGATTCTTTGTCAGGTTGAACGTATCAGTGTGTCTTTGTCAGGTTGAATGTTTCAGTGTGTCTTTGTCAGGTTCAATGTTACTGCGTATCCTTGTCAGGTTAAATGTTTCAGTGTGTCTTCGAATGGTCGAATGCTAGGGAGACAATCAATACATGCGTTAAGGCCTTAAGAAATCTTTGGCCCGAAGAAATGGAAAGCGCCTTGTTAAAAAAACAAATGATATCAATAATATGGTCAAGTAGAAGTCTACCCCAATTCATGCACATGATTTGTATATGCGCGTGTGGATCGATACTGGTTCATAACACCGTGGCGTATAACTGGAGGCTACTTGCACCTTGTGATGCATTACAGAAAAGGTTTGAACGCAGGTGGACTACCAATGGCACATGCACTTAAGAGTGCGCACTGATAATACTGTCCATTGTCTAACTGAAGGTTATTTCCAACGCTAAACACTGAAACGAGATAAAAGGCGAGATAAAAGTGTTTCCCCCTAATTCTACTCTAGTGCATGAGCATGCACGCTATTATAGTCAGTTTGATGGATGTACAGTGATGCCGCTGCGATGGTAAAATGACCTTCTTGGTGCCATATTAAACTAGGGATACCTTTTCCAGGCTCAAGGATGCCTTCATAGCCCCTATATAAGGACTACATGCTTCCCACCAAACCCTGTCACCATCCTTTTACATTACATTTCCTTATGGGTGACTTCTGAAGCATCAACGTGGGTCTTATAAAGGGTTTAATACACAGCGGCAGGTAGTCTAGTGGTTCTAACTGTGGGCCAGTAACCGAACGGTCGCTAGCTCAGAATCTCAGAGCCGACAAGGTGAAAAATCGGTCTGTGCTGTTGAGCAAGGCCCTTAACCCTAATTGCTCCAGGGTCGCCGTTGATAATGGCAGACCCTGGCCGTGACCCCGGCCGCGAACCCACTCTCCGAGGGGGAGTTGGGATATGCGGAAAAAATACATTTTCAAACCACACATGCGTATTAAAGACATGCTCCGGGAACTTTGGCGACAAGTAAGTACTGTTGAGCCTTCCTCTTTTGGCTGGATGTGTCACTGTGTAGTTCATACATTCATAATCTATGAGCGGAATTACTGTCTTACCTCAATTAGCCACGAAATCCCTAGTTTGAAAGCAACTGTTTCCTGAAAGCTTTGCAGCGTAATTTTCCCTACAATTTCCCCTACGTGGGCCAGCCCCTTAGCAATTCTAATTCTTCAGCCCCTCGCTATTTGAGTGACAGCTAGCAAGATGCACACACAGCAGAGAGAGAGAAAGAGCAATGGCGTGGTGCACATATCTTCACATACTGTATGTGACGTAGTACGCAATTTTCGGGAGACCACTTTGGTTTACTGGCTCAAAAGTATACATAAGTATAAGAGAATCTCTTTAACACACACTTTTACATTTGTGAAAAAGGACAACTATAAGAACCTACCAAATTATTCTTATTTTATTAATATAGTCTTCAAGTTAAAAGTTATCTTTCATTTAAATATTGTTTATTTTTGCCCTGTCACTCATGCATTCATGAATGTCAACACTATTTCCTTACTTCTTAAAGGTGTGAGGTAAATGGTATTGAAAGCCTGTCAGACTACTGGAGGAGGACATGCACAGCTGACTAAGAGAGCATTTTTCAACTTTATCTCTCAATCAGAAGGTGTGTATGTGTGTGCGCATGTGCATGCATGCACGTCTGTGCACATGCATATTTGAGTCTGTGTGTGTGCGGGCGTGCATGCGATTGTGTGGGTGCATTCATGTGTGTGTACGTGTGGCTCATATTAATAGACTAGAGAAATGGAGACTGCTGCACTTGGCCATGTGAGAGCGGTTCACGAGACAAAGGCAAATAAAGGCAGTCTGGCATCACTGAAATGGAAAGGCTGTAATCAAACCATAAATCAGAAATCCCTCAACTTCTTCTCCTCCTCTTTCTCTCTGTGTGTGTGTGTGTGTTTCAGATCAATGAAAAATGCATTTGTGCTGCTGTGTATCAGCATCTTAGATACCTCAATTTATGTCTTGCTGGAAAATTCTATTCAATACATTTGGACGAATAAGCGCCTCTCCACCGTAACCTCTTTTTAAAAGCTGGCGTTGGCAAAATCAGAGCTATTTGATGAAATATCTGCATGTCAAAGGAAGTTTTGACTCGCCCATTTAAAATAAGCAATTCAGATTTTATAACATGAAATATTGCCACACCTCACTTTTCAATTTGTGTGCGAGTGTGTTCGTGAGTGCACGCATTGTGCCTGTGTGCGCACTGCACACACATACGCACGATTGAGTTTATGGATGCATGTTTGTGTGCACCCTTTGACTGTGCAAGTGTGCATCTGTGTGTGTGTGTGTGTGTGTGTGTGTGTGTGTGTGTGTGTGTGTGTGTGTGTGTGTGTGTGTGTGTGTGTGTGTGTGTGTGTGTGTGTGTGTGTGTGTGTGTGTGTGCGTGTGCGTGTGCGTGTGTGTGCGTGTGTGTGTGCGTGTGTGCGAGCATGCACGTGTACATGTGGCGTGTATTTATTTGTCCATGACTTTGAGAGAGAGAGAACCACCTGGTGTGTTTTAATATCTGGCAAACAGTGGGGTCATTGTCTGAGCAGTGTGATACTGTACTGAGTGACCCATTTAGGGCACAGGCACTGAGCTGACAAGGCTCTGTTATGTCTAGGACATCTGGAGTGCCTGAGGCACTGGAGTATGACTGAATCCATTCCATAGAAAGAAAAACATATTTGACAGAGAGACCCAGACACATTCTTACCTATGCTGACCCACAGAGAAAGAGCTGATCCTAGATGTTCAGGGGAAAAAAATGTGATGGAGATTTTTTTTCATTTGATCGCTCCATGGGAAATTCTGGAAGGGAGTCAAGGGTCTCTCTCTCTCTCTCTCTAAAGCTGTCTTCTAATTTGCTGCTGAGATTTTGGGGCTGTGGTTTTGCTAGTGCTGTGGTACCCTGAGAGGTTTGCACAGCAGAAATGTTCAAAGGCGATTGAGTGATAAGTTGAAGGGCTTTGAGCGAAGCGTGTTTATTTATTTGTAAAATCATTTGCGTAAATGATGGGGGTTTTCATGAAGATCAAAGCAGAAGTGGGAAATGAAAGGGTTTAGTGCTGGGGGGGGGGAATGCCTATTGGAACTCAGCTAAAACAACCATTGAACGCACAAACCAAATGTTGCAATTTCAGTGTTGCATGTTTTATAGTATACAGTGCTCAAATCTGTCCAATGAAATAAGATCATTGTGTTTTATGTAAATGAGTGCATTCTGCGCTGCAAAAAAGAGCAAAGGATACACACTGAATGTTTTCCCTGGGGAAAAGGAAATTATTCAAAATGGATGAAGACACAATTTGCACTAACAGTGGGAAGAAAAACTATTAATTATCGTTTTTTTTTTTTTTACATCCATGTTTCTGCAAAAGAAGAAACTAAAAGTAAACATCTAGTGGTAGCTCAACTAGTAATATAATTATTTCAAAGGCTTAATAATTTCACTGTCTCCCTTCTGGATTATTACCCTGAGGCTGAATTGCAGAAAATATATAAAAACAAGACTAACCAAGACAACGCATCCCAAACGGCAGACAAACATACAGTATATACCTTCACTTCAACGAAACTGCAAACGCTTAATTAAACCAATTCAAAAGCCAACCGGGCTTTGCAAACTGTCATTTCCATTTTTTACTAAACCGTTCAGTAATTCCAACATCCTGGGGTAATTCATATTTGTTAAGGAAAGGCAATTGCTGGTGAAGATTGAATCATCGGTCCTTGTTTCATTTTCCATGTAATTAAATCAGCTAATAAAAAAAGAAGATGTAAACTCACAAATGATTTAGGGAAAATTAGCATTTTTAATCACAGTAGATTACTTTAATAACTCAATAAATCTGTCGCAGCTGGAGCGTCTGCGAATGTTGTCACAGCCACTTAGTTCTGCAATTGCAACCAATATCGCCTGATGAGAGAGACAGAGAGAGAGAGAGAGAAAAGAGACAGAGACAGGGAATGAATAGAGAGGTAGAAGAGAAAGGTAGAGCAAATGAGAGGGAGAAGAGAAAGAAAGAAGAGACAGAGAAAGAGGACTGAAAAAAGATAGAGAGAGAGCGAGGCCTCTGAAGCGCGGGAGGGCTTGTTCCTCTCAGAGAAAACCACCACCTACAGCTATTAACTGATAATCCTCAATTAGCTCAGCCGTCACCTTAAGATGCATGAAGCCTGTTTGCCATGTTGTCCCCTTTGTACTCTGGTACTTGTGAGCGTGCAGCCTAGCTCTACTCTAGCATGCTATGCTAAATCCCCATGCTCTTTAAAGTACTGAGAATGCAAGTTATGGAAGGCTAGGCTATACTGTGCAGCCTAGCAATACTGTAGCATGCTACCCTAAATCCCCATGCTCTGTACAGTACTGAGGAGACTATTCGTGGAAGGCTATATGGGGCACCCTTTGAGAGTCAAATCAAGATGACAGAAAGGTGCTAACACGGATCTCCCTACTTTAACTCTTAGTGATGTCAGACGTTCCATGCCAGGGTGAGGCGGTACAATGCCCACCTGTTCTGACTACTCTCTATTCATGATTGCACAACCTCTCTGTCAACCCCCCTAAGAAACCAAAGCATGAGCAAGCAAACACACACACACACACTTTTTCCTGTGGAGTCTTTGCTCAAACAGAGGTACTAGCACTGGTACAGGAAGAAAAAGTGTGTGTGTGTGTGTGTGTGTGTGTGTGTGTGTGTGTGTGTGTGTGTGTGTGTGTGTGTGTGTGTGTTTGTGTGTGTTTGTGTGTGTTTGTGTGTGTGTGTGTGTGTGTGTGTGTGTGTGGGTGTGTGTGGGTGTGGGTGTGGGTGTGGGTGTGGGTGTGGGTGTGGGTGTGGGTGTGGGTGTGGGTGTGGGTGTGGGTGTGGGTGTGGGTGTGGGTGTGTGGGGTGGTGTGTGTGTGGGTGTATATCAGTGGAGGCTCCTCAGAGGAGGAAGGGGAGGACCATCCTCCTCAGTGAATTTCATTTTTTAATTTTATTTAAACATTGAAAAAGTTATCCTGTTCAGAGAAAACTATACTAAATATATTCACGCCACCAAATAATGTTTTAAACCACACTGTTTTTAAATGAAGGTCTACAGTAGCCTCAAAAACAATCACCATGGGGTAGCCGGAGGACAGCTAGCTTCCGTCCTCCTCTTGGTACATTGACTTCAATACAAAACCGAGGAGGCTCTTGGTTCTCACCCCCTTCCATAGACTTACACAGTAATTATGGCAACTTCTGGAGGCCGTCCTCCAACATATCAGAGCTCTTGCATTCATGAACTGACATGTTATCCACCCAATCAAAGGATCAGAAAATGTATCTAGTACTGAAAGCATAAGCTACAGCTAGCTAGCACTGCAGTGCATAAAATGTGGTAAGTAGGTGACTCAAAGAGAAAGACAATAGTTGAACAGTTTTGAACAAATTAATTTATTAAAAAATAATGGAGAAGCAAGAGAGAGATTTCATTTTTTTTTTAAATCACTTTCAGTTTCTCTTACTTAGCTAGACAATGCAGCTGGCTAGTTTAGTTACTCAAACACCCAGCTCAAACAGAGGGATGCTATGTTAGCTAGCTGGCTATGACTATCCAACACAACACTGGAACTCTTCTAAATCAAGGTAAGCTTTTGGTTTTATTAATGTATTGCCACCGGGCCCGCCGGTATAACTGCTTACTGACTATACACTGTGACGTTACTGCATGATTGTAGCGGGTTTACTAACGCATTAGACTAGGACGTTACTTTAGCTAATATGGAGACAACAACGTGGGCTGTGTGTAGCGGTTATGACATGGTTTGGCTTGGAAAGTTTTTTTTGCCTGGTCACATACAGCTGATGTGTTTGTGCATTGAAGTCCACAAATGAAGGGAAAAGGTGAGAGGACGAGAGTGCATTGAGGCGAGAAGGAATAGAAAGTGGCTGCTATGAAAGTGAACTGTGTTTATGCGTGATCAGGGGTATATTCATTTTGCCGATTCTGTTGAAAAAAAATTTTTAAACGGAAGCAAACGAAACAGGGATGAAAATACCAGAATTTGTCCAATTTAAACTCTCGTTTGCAACTGTTGGACTAATGATTACATCCTAGATAAGCTAGATGCAGGCAAGAGTGTGCACGGCAGTATCGAATGTGTCACTCTCTGTCCATGTGTCACTGTCTGTCATCTCAAATGTTTCTCTCGACCTACGTTGTGAACTTTCATTCATAGGCTAGGTTGTAGCAACCTCATGATGAGTACAGGGAACAGTTGAGTATCATGTAGTAGCCTAAACCTATCGATGTTACATTGCACTGGGTAAATGGAATATGAATGACAGTCATCCAACATGCTGTAATATCAATAAGCACACTCTCAAGTATCTGAATGACCAAGCCAGTACATGTGTGTCTATGCACTTCATTATAACTGGACATACAGTGCCTTCAGAAAGAATTCATACCTCTTGACTTATTCCACATTTTGTTGTGTTGCAGCCTGCATTTTTTTTAAATCACCCATCTACACACAATATACCATAATGACAAAGTGAAAATATGTTTTCAGAAATGTTTGCACATTTATTGAAAATTAAGTACAGAAATATCTCATTTACACAAGTATTCACACCCCTGAGTCAATACATGTTAGAGTCACCTTTGGCAGAAATTACAGCTGTGAGTCTTTCTAGGTAAGACTCTAAGAGCTTTGCACACCTGGATTGTACAATATTTGATCATTGCTAGACAACCAAGTCTTGACATAGATTTTCAAGCAGATTTCAGTCAAAACACTAACTCCGCCACTCAGGAACATACACTGTCTTCTTGGTAAGCAACTCCAGTGTAGTATTTACCTTGTGTTTGAGGTTATTGTCCTGTTGAATGGTCAATTCATCTCCCAGTGTCTGGTGGAAAGCAGACTGAACCAGGTTTTCTTCTAGGATTTTGCCTGTGCTTAGCTCCATTCCATTTATTTTTTATCCTGAAAAACTTCCCAGTCCTTAAAGATTACAAACATACCCATAACATTATGCAGCCACCACTATGCTTGAATATATGGAGAGTGGTACTCAGTAATGTGTTGTATTGGATTTGCCCCCAAATATAACACTTGTATTCAGTACAAAAAGTGAATTGCTTTGCCACATTTTTTGCAGTATTATTTTACTGCCTTATTGCAAACAGGAGGACTGTTGTGGAATATTTTTAAGGCTTTCTTCTTTTCACTCTGTCAATTATGTTAGTATTGTGGAGTAACTACAATGTTGTTGATCCATCCTCAGTTTTCTCCTATCACAGCCCATTTTAAAGTCCCCATTGGCCTCATGGTGAAATCCCTGAGCGGTTTCCTTCCTCTCTGTTAACTGAGTTAGGAAGGACGCCTGTATCTTTGTAATGACTGTTTGTTTTGATACATCATCCAATGAGTAATTAATAACTTGACCATGCTCAAATGGATATTCAATGTCTACTTTTTTAATTTTGACTCATCTACCAATAGGTGCCCTTTTTGCGAGGCATTGGAAAACCTCCCTGGTCTTTGTGGTTGACTCTGTGATGAGGTACAGAGATGAGGTAGTCAGTTCAAAAATCATGTTTTAAACACTATTATTGCACACAGAGTGAGTCCATGCAACTTATTATGTGGCTTTTTAAGCACATTTTTACTCCTGAACATTTTAAGGCTTGCCATAACAAAGGGGTTGAATACTTATTGACTCAAGACATTTCAGCTTTTCATTTGTAATTCATTTGTAAAAATTTCGAAAAACATAATTTCACTTTAAAATGTAATCCATTTTAAATTCAGGCTGTAACACAACAAATGTGGAAAAAGTCAAAGGGGT
The DNA here is from genome assembly GCF_029448725.1 of Salvelinus fontinalis. NCBI lineage: Eukaryota > Metazoa > Chordata > Actinopteri > Salmoniformes > Salmonidae > Salvelinus > Salvelinus fontinalis. The sequence continues at coordinate 23,483 of NW_026600252.1, forward strand.
GTGATATACTTTCTGAACTGTAACAACCTAGATGTATCAGATGAAACAATATGCGAGCCGTGACATTAACCAGGCCAGGGCTTGACAGATATTGTATAGCTTCTCTGAGAAGTACAGATTCAGCAGTACTACTGTTGCTTTGTGTAGGCTACTCTGTAGTAGGAAATGCCCTCTCAGCCCCTGTATACCAGCAGTCATTACCACATCTTCAAACAGAGCAGCATCAGTAAATTTCATCCCCCTAAATGCCTCTCAGTGTTCTGAGAGGAGTTCCAGATCTCTCTCTCTCTCTCTCTCTCTCTCTCTCTCTCTCTCTCTCTCTCTCTCTCTCTCTCTCTCTCTCTCTCTCTCTCTCTCTCTCTCTCTCTCTCTCTCTCTCTCTCTCTCTCTCTCTCTCTCTCTCTCTCTCTCTCTCTCTCTCTCTCTCTCTCTCTCTCTCTCTCTCTCTCTCTCTCTCTCTCTCTCTCTCTCTCTCTCTCTCTCTCTCTCTCTCTCTCTCTCAGGCTTTACACAGAAGCTACATTAAAATGCACTTTAAAGGACTTCCCTTTCAACTTTCCCACCACCAAGAGAAGCCCAGAGAAATGCTTTTCAGAGAAAGTGAGCCATGTTGCTAAGTAAACCCAACAATACTGTGTTTCATGTGTCTATTTGTACTTGCTACACAGCACTGAGTGTTTTATGTGAAGATATGTTTGTCTCCATTGATTTTGAATGGCTGCGACGGAGCTAGCTACGGCTGTAAATATTTTGTTCTCCTATGTACTCTAGTAGAGTAGATGACATGGCTGAATACAACATGCAAAGCTTTTTTTTTATTTTGTATAATAATAATAATAGAACTCTATCTTTAAGTTAAAAACAGAGTTATCAAATGAACAGAAATGCAGAGTGGTTTCCTCTTTGAAACGCTAATTGTTATCAACCTCATTTCCTCACTCAGTGAATTATCACAACCACTACTTTAGTGGTTTCCTCTAAAATATGAAAGCAATAAGTACTACTGTATACTTCAGCTTAGGGCTCGTGGGCTTTTCTGTTTGAGCTATTCAACCCTCTACTTTAATGTATGTTCCAGGGCCTGAGTTCAAATCGCTGCCATTATCGCAACCCTACACACTACACGCATTCAGTCTTTGTGTGAGCATTTTTGTCGAGGCAGATAAAAAAAAATAAAAAAAATGCTGAAACAAATCCTATGCTTATTGAGATGTGAGGTTGTCTTCAGCATAGAAGGCAACGACATGAAAGCATCGTGGCACACACTCTATACCCGAAAGGCTTGTTGGCATGGGAGCGTGCCCGTTCGCTCTATCAGCACAGTTCCATTGAGGGACAACAAGGAACTGTGTAGTTCCACTGATACACAGCTTTTGATTCACTTAGCAGGCTTTGCCATATGGATGTTGGATTATGACTTGCCTATGACTCTCGCTAACACAGAGAATGGCTCCCCAATTAAGCTGTATGTTAACTGCAGCGCTGAAGAAATGTTTTCTTCTAATTAACGGTAGAACAGAAGCGTGTTAGTTAACGGCTACAAAAAGATAAGCAAACAAGCCCTGCGTTAATTGCAATTGTGGGAAATTGCCGATGCACCATGGATGAAAAAATATTCCGAAAATGTGTGAAATAGGAGAGTCAACCAGTTATTTGTTACACCCTCAACCTTCAACCTGTAGCCTACTCCTTGGGTTCGGTTCAATATGAGTTTTGCAGAGAGCTATAGCTTAATGACGGAATGACTCTGCCTGATGTATATCCCATGTGCTCTCTGATGATGTAATCACTCAGTAACATAGAGTCATATTTTCTCTGCCGACAACTCAGTGACTAACATTAAAATATCACTGGAAGAGTATACGTTGATTTGACAGGACATGTACAAAGAAAAGATATTATTGCTGCATGCCGGGGGATTTGGATTGAATGGCTCGACGTGATCCATTTGCAGATTGTATATTAGGTGATCCGAGGTGATTTTAACATGTTTCTTCAGAAAAAAAAACACACTCTGTATCTCACACGTTTGTGAATATGAATCTACGGGGGACTCTCGGTTCCTTTTAATGCCATTATGAGGCCATTTTATCGCCACAAAGTGCCTTGTATGGCAGGTGCTATTTTGGTCATGGCCTCGAAATGATAGAAACACTTGTAAAGAGGCTCTGGGATCAAAATAGCCACAAAACCACAAGGAAATATTTCGACATATATCTGAAGCAATGTTGTTGTTCGCTTTATGTTCAGCTCAAATTAAGAAATGGTGCCATTGTCCTTTCTAAAAACACATACTGTATATCCCGACTGTCAATTTAAATATGTCTATCTTAATTCTGGAAGGGCTCCATCTTACGTTTGCAGGTAATGAGTTTTGCACTGGTGTCAATGGCCTGCAGTATATTGCACTTGCTCGTGGTTTATACCGACCGTATAGTTGTACCTTTCGGGCTGCACTATGCTCCCCTCTTGGCCATAGTGTTCTTGTTAAGAACATGGTTGAGTTCTAGACATTCTATAGATATGGCCGTCGTCTTCTTGTTAAGAACATGGTTGACTTATAGACACTCTGTAGATATGGCCGTCGTGTTCTTGTTAAGCGGGGGCTATACTTTGAGCCAGAGAGGCACCCTGTCATCATGGGTGACCGAGTTCGCTTTTTTGTCATCCAGTTTATCATGACTTTGAAATTACGTGGTTCAAGTTGCCATTTTGGTCCGTTTATTATCATGCTAAATGAACTACGTTGTTAGCAGATGGCGCTAACTGCAGTATGCTAGCGCTGACAGCTAGAGTAACTGTATATGGCATGGCAAATAAAAAATGCTGAGAACTCCATTTACAGTTTATAACTCAACCACACATCAATAATAGAAGAAGAAAATGAAAAATAAATTACAGTAAATCCATGCTTCAAAAGTTACATACCTCTGAAATGTCAAAGGGGAGGCCGCGGAGGATAACTCATCTTGAAACTCATTGAAAGTGCACAATGCAGGCTGTATTACAAATATTCAACTGCCTTTTCCCTTGAGGTACAGTAAGTATTTTAACAGTGTAGTATTTGAAATGAGGAGAAACTAGTTGTGTGTTGGCCAAACCCATCTAATGACATTCCAAATGCACACAAGCTCAGCTACATACCAACTAACCTATTCTGTACTTCTCTTCGTGTCAATAACGTCCTTGACTTTTTGTGAGTAATTTAAATCATTCACAGACTCCCGCAGTTATGCATTACAGCAAAAAGTGGACAGGAGATACGAACCAGTCGTCGATCAGAGTCCAATAGAATGCTCTGATTAGCTTCCTTTGAACTCGATTAAAATAATATTAAAACGTCTCTGATTCAGTCATTTGGAGGCCGCTGGCAGAGGCCAGTCAATAAAAATGTATTACCTTTTAATGTGCCATGAACACAACCAGTCATGATGTTTTCATCTGCTTGTCAAACAAATCATTTCAAAAAAGTAGGTTACCTTCACATGTTCATCCAAAACAACTCCAGCATCCAAACAGTGCACTGTGGCTGAAACGATCTCACCAGCGATAGCATCCAAGCGAGCGAAACAACTCCCATCTGTCTCAGAATGCTGAACTAAAATCTAAACGCAACATGTAAAGTGTTGGTCCCATGTTTCATGAGCTTGAAATAAAGGATCCCAGAAATGTTCCATACGCACAAAAAGCTTATTTCTCTCAAATGTTGTGCACAAATTTGCTTACATCCCTATTAGTGAGCATTTTTCCTTTGCCAATATAATCCATCCACCTGACAGGTGTGGCATATCAAGAAGCTGATTAAACGGCATGATCATTACACAGGTGCACCTTGTTGCAAAGATCTGTACACAATTCATGGAATCTGAAAATATCCCAGTTCTTCCATGGCCTGCATACTCACCAGGCATGTCACCCATTGAGCATGTTTGGGATGCTCTGGATCGACGTGTACGCCAGCGTGTTCCAGTTCCCGCCAATATCCAGCAACTTTGCACAGCCATTGAAGAGGAGCGGGACATTCCACAGGACACAATCAACAGCCTGATCAACTCTATGCGAAGAAGATGTGTCCTGCTGTATGAGGCAAATGGTGGTCACACCAGATACTGACTGGATTTCTGATTCTGATTCACGCTCCTACCTGTTTTTAATGTACTTGTATTCCCAGTCATGTGAAATCCATAGATTAGTGCCTCATGAATTTATTTAAATTGACTGATTTCCTCATAGGAACTGTAACTCAGTAAAATCTTTGAAATTGTTGCATGTTGCATTTATATTTTTGTTCAGTGGATATGTAGCCCATGTATCTGATGCTGTATTTTTGACCAGACAGCATCAGATACACATACTTGTTCTCTGCCTCGACAACGATGGCAGCATTATCAGCAGCATCTGCCTTTTTTTGTCAACAATGTGGCCTAATTAACCTGGGCACAGTGGCCAGGCAAAACCTCCCTCCCCATTTCCTCCTCAACTTTGAAGTTTCCTGCACGTTTTGCTGATGCCAGACCAACATGCTGAAGCGAGACAGAATGAGAGCGATGAGCTAACAATCCCACGACAGTGGGTTGTTTGTCGGGGGGTTGGGGGGCCTAGAGTGGAGCATGGGGGGCCTCAAGTGGATAAATGATTTGGAAAACAATTATTACTTGTATTCTAGTATGGTTTACTAGGATTTACATGCAACAATATATAAACATTATAACAAAAGTTTATTTTTGCAAACATGGCCTCACAATTTACGATATGGCATGGCAAAATAAAATAACTCCATTTACAGTTTATAACTCAACCACACATCAATAATAGAAGAAAAAAATGAAAAATAGATTATAGTAAATCCATGCTTCAAAAGTTACATACCTCTGAAATGTCAAAGGGGAGGCCGCGGAGGATAACTCATCTTGAAACTCATTTAAAGTGCACAATGCAAGCTGTATTACAAATATTCAACTGCCTTTTCCCTTAAGGTACAGTAAGTATTTTAACAGCGTAGTATTTGAAATGAGGAGAAACTAGTTGCGTGTTGGCGCATGGCCAAACCCATTTAATGACATTCCAAATGCACAAAAGCTCAACTACATAGCTAACCTATGCTGTACTTCTCTTCATGTCAATAACGTCCTTGACTTTTTGTGAGTAATTTAAATAATTCACCCATTCCCACAGTTATGCATAACAGCAAAAATTGAACAGCAGAAACGAACAAGTCATCGATCGGAGTCCAATAGAGCAGTTTTAGCCAATTGGTAACTTCATTAGAATGTTCTGATTAGCTTCCTTTGAACTCAATTAACATAGTAATAAAGTGTCGCACCTGGGAACAGACATTGACTGCCAAAAAACCCGCCTGATTAAGAGAGGCCGGTGTCAGTGAAAACCTGACAAAATGTTACTGCTATTTCATTCGGTATAGTTTGTACAGAGTGGGGGCCACATCCAAAAAAGCAAACATTTCAATTTATTCTGATCTATAAGAGAAGATATCAGGTGGGGGGAAACTACAGCTTAAGGAGCCAGTAGGTAAAGTTTATATACAGCCAAGCTGTGATAGGAATTACTGTAATCACTCACATCACTCACACTGACCCCTTGACAGATACAAAACAACCTAAATTCACTAGTCAAAACATTCCTCTCAGTGCTTCATCTGCCAGTGCATTCATAATTTCCATCATTACTGAGCCATATAGTGGGATAAGAGTTTCGATTGATCTGATCTCCCTGATGAAACATCAAAGGAATGTTTAAATGAGCTTCCTTGCAAAGCGCTAATAGTCCCTCCAACTATTCTTAACTGCTAAATCAAACTGTAACCTCAGATTCCCTCCCTTCTACAAATAGGCAATTATGGCATCGCAGTGCATATAACATTCACAGGCAGTTGAGCGGACGGCTATGCGCGGCTCAACATCGGGTCCTAAGGCAATTGAAGTATCCGGCATAATATCAGTGACCCTCGAGCCGTTTTCACACCGTCTCGTATTTGAACGGGTTGTAATTATTTCCTGCGTGCAACGGGGTGCAAAGAAAACAAGACACTGAATTGACTTAGCCAATCTTCGTAATTGATTCTGGATAAAGTCCTGAGGAAAAGTAGGCTTACAGATAGCAAAAAGAGCCGCTTTTACTAACCATCTAGATTCTAGACAATACAATAAAAATGCTTTTAAATAAGCACATTTACATAGTGTTTCGGAAGGGCAAAAATCCAGTTCTGACGGCCAACTTTTAGTGCCTGCATTATGAACTGCTACCCACACGCACATACAATCTGTCAGAGTGCAATTCTCAGAAAGCAGAGCCAAATGTCAATGCCTTTGTTTAAAAGATTAAGTGAAACCGGCGACGAGAGAGCAATGCCCCTGTTTGCATTTTGAAAACACTCCCATCTCGGCTACACCAACACATCACAGTCCAATCAGCAATAGTAGGGGACATAAAAGCAGAAGCAGGAGCAATATCAACTCAATATAGCATTTCTGGGAGAGACAAAATAATAAAGACAGCAAAATGTCAACAAACCAAAATATGCAAGTTATGCTTTAACCTGAGCCCATCTGAAGGAACAGTAGCCGTGTGAGTGATACACAGGCAGGGAAACCATACACTTGGCACACACTAGACATGGAGACGTGGCAGAGGACCAAACCAATGTGGCCCCTGGCTTATTGAGCAGTCTTAAGTCACAGCATGGGAAACACAGAGAGCCCCGGCACAGTGACATTAGCAATACATCTCATTGTTCCTTACTGATTTAAAAAAAAAATCTGTAGCAATTGAAACTTGAGAAAGAGATCACAAGACCTATGGCATAAATATAATGCCCGACTACTACTAAAAGGCTTACAGAACTCTTAGAAGCATTTCTAACCTTTATGACAACAGACTGTACTATTGATTATAGTTTATACAGAACTATCCTTTATCAGAAAAGCTTCATTCAGCATATATATATATACAGTATATATACTTTTTGTATACCTTCGTTTAACTAGGCGAGTCAGTTAAGAACACGTTCTTATTTTACAATGACGGCCTAGGAACAGTGGGTCAGCTGCCTTGTTCAGGGGTAAAATGACAGATTTTTACCTTGTCAGCGCAGGGATTCGATCTAGCAACCTTTGAGGTTACTGGCCCATTGCTCTAACCACTAGGCTACCTGCCACCCTGCATGGATTCTCATAGAGTCAAAGAGTAGGGTTACCTACAGAAACATATACTGTATTGTGTTCATATGTGCTGCCTTGACTTGCATGCCATCCATAAATGAACACAAACAGGCCAGCTGTACCTCTTTTGTTTATTTGAGGTTAAACCTCATCTCACTCTCTACGCACCATCAATGATAACATGCCATTGTAGCCCTGTGAACATTTCAATCAGGAATACTACTGCACTTAGAACATTTTCTGTGTCCTTCTCAAGTATCATACACCAATCAGAACATTCTCTGTGTTGTTCTCTTCCTGAAAGAGAAAGGTGCTTAGTGAGAAACCATGGCTGAGTTTCATTCTAGGAAGATGTGTCCTTCCATCTGCCCTCATTAGTTACCCTTTTTTACGGAGCTGACACAACTGGGTACATATTAGCAATAGCTCCAACTGGTTTCCACCATATTACTTTGACACACAGGGTATTCTGACCCTTTGACTTTTCCACATTTTGTTACGTTACAGCCTTATTCTAAAATTGATTAAATACTTTTCCACCCTCATCAATCTACACACAATAGCCCATAATAACAAAGATAAAACAGTTTTTTAGACATTTTAGCAAATGTATTAAAAACATAAATACGTTATTTACATAAGTATTCAGACCCTTTACTATGAGTCTTAAAATTGAGCTTAGGTGCATCCTGTTTCCATTGGTCATCCTTGAGATGTTTCTACAACTTGATTGTAGTCCACCTGTGGTAAATTCAATTTTTGAACATGATCTGGAGAAGCACACATCTATCTATATAAGATCCTACAGTTGACAGTACATATCAGAGCAAAAACCAAGACATGAGGTCAAAGGAATTGTCCGTAGAGCTCTGAGGCAGCATTGTGTCGGAGAAAATCTGGGGAAGGGTACCAAAACATTTCTGCAGCATTGAAGGTCCCTCAAAACACAGTGGCCTCCATCATTCTTAAATGGAAAAAGTTTGGATCCACTAAGACTCTTCCTAGAACTGGCCGCCCGGCCAAACTGAGCAATCTGAGGAGAAGGGCCTTGGTCAGACGGGTGACCAAGAACCCGATGGTCAATTTAGCAGAGCTCCAGAGTTCCTCTGTGGAGATGGGAGAACCTTCCAGAAGGAAAACCAACTCTGCAGCACTCCACCAATCAGGTCTTTATGGTAGAGAGGCCAGACGGAAGACACTCCTCAGTAAAAGGAACATGACAGTCCGCTTGGAGTTTGCCAAAAGGCACCTAAAGGACTCTCAGACTTTGAGAAACAAGATTCTCTGGTCTGATGAAACCAAGATTGAACTCTTTGGGCTGAATGCCAAGCATCACGTCTGGAGGAAACCTTGCACCATCCCTACGGTGAAGTATGGTGGTGGCAGCATCATGTTGTGGAGATGTTTTTCAGCGGCAGGGACTGGGAGACTAGTCAGGATCGAGGGAAAAACGAACAGAGCAAAGTACAGAGAGATCCTTGATAAAAGCCTGCTCCAGAGGGCTGAGGACCTCAGATTGGGTCGAAGGTTCACCTTCCAACAGGACAACGACCCTAAGCACACAGCCAAGACAACGCAGGAGTGGCTTCGGGACAAGTCTCTGAATGTCTTTGAGCAGCCCAGCCAGAGCCCGGATTTGAACCTGATCGAACATCTCTGGAGAGACCTGACAATTGCTGTGCAGCAACGCTCCCCATCCAATCTGACACATCTTGAGAGGATCTACAGAGAAGAATGGGAGAAACTCCCCAAATACAGGTGTGCCAAACTTGTAGCGTCATACCCAAGAAGACTCGAGGCTGTAATCGCTGCCAAAGGTTCTTCAACAAAGTACTGAGTAAAGGGTCTGAATACTTATGTAAATGTGTTATTTCAGTTTTTATTTTTAATACGTGTAAAAAATTCTAAAAAACATTTTTCTTTGTCATTATGTGGTATTGTGTGTAGATTGATGAGGGGAAAAACAATTTCATCGATTTTAGAATAAGGCTATAACGTAACAAAATGTGGGAAAAGGCGTCTGAATACTAAGGAGTGGACAATGGCCGTGCAAGGAGGGGGTGGGACGGGGAGAAGGGGGTAGGATTCTGGAAGGGTCCGTCCGTGTGTGTACTCAGCCAAGCCCAAAGGCACTTAGTAAAGCCCGGCCCCGAGCCAGCCATCTTCACTGTGTGTTTGCACAGGACATGCCACAGGAAGCTAAGACAACTGTTCGTGTTTGCCCAGCCTCGCCGACCCACTCTTAATACACCCGACAGCTGCATTTTTCCACTCCGCCGACAGTTTGTTTATCGCTTTTCTCCACATTTATCCTACGGAATCTGGGATCACTGGAATCGCTCGGACTTTCCAAGAAAATGCACATTGATATTGGAAGAAGTGAGTGTGGTAAGATGTTAAAAAGAGCACAAACTGCGGCCTCCTCTTGCAAAGACAGGTATACAGTAACATAATGAAAATGTTTGGAGAGAAATCTGGTCAGTATCAGCTGTTGCTTGTCGCCTACCTGCTAATAAAATCTTACCACAGAGGAGATGGGTCTTGGTCTTATAAGAGCAGATAACACTTGTCGAGTTTGCTGCAAATTCTTGCCTCATCGTTTGGCCCTGGAATTGGGTTGTGTCCCAAATGGCACTCTATTTCCTATATAGCGCATTACTTTTGACTAGAGCCCATAGTGCACTATATTGGAAATAGGTTGCAATTTGGGATGCAAGCCTTTGTCGGAGGCCTCGCTTTCTTATCACCAGACTGAACTAATAACTATTTTAGCTCCGTCACTCTGAAACGTCCCGATAATCACCAGAGATACAGTATCAGACCACGTCCAGACCATGTCAAACTTTCCACACTATGACCTGTCAAGTCGCCATGAAATGTTTTCCCTCCTTCTTCCCTCTCTTTCAATGTTTCATTTCCTGCCTGTAGCAAGCAATCACCAACCACCAACCATTCAACTTTTCAGAAAATGCAACTATGAGACTATAGGCGAGACACTGTATTCTTCCTGTCCTAGAACGTTGTTATGCGAAATAGGTTGTAATCCGGAGGTGTACGCTGAGTGGTGTGTCGGAGTGTTGACAAGCGCTGTCTGGAACGTATGATATACTAATGTGTTCCTGTGTTGATTGGGCTGTGTCTTGAATAAAGCGTGTTAATTGCATTTCTAGGACAGGTGAGAAATCCGAGGCAGTGTCAATGAAATAGGTCAACCCCTCACACACACAGTATATGCTTTCACTGTTATATTACACTGGGCTACATTTGGATTGTTGTTGACAAACCAACTTAAGTAAAGATATCAAAATATTAAGATGTCGTCATGTTTATGATGCAGGCTGCATGAACGTTGCATGGACGTTGCATCTGCCCGAGCAAACATAACGAGAGGTTAACACTGGGACCAAGAGTAAAACGTAAATGAAAAGCGCAAGCGTGTGGATGATGTCGAATGTCAATGACAACAACTGTTCCTTTGGTGCGACATGTATACTTCCGTCATTTTCAGTGCTGTTTCGCGGCGGATATCCATATTTTTTTTGCCAAAAAAACCGAGAGAGCTTTCAAACCTTGTTAGAGAAAGGTTTATGTTCTCGAATGGTAGGTAGGTGGGCTAAAAGCAACGGGCTGAACCTGTGAATGTCTCTTGCAGTGAAACACTGTCAGGGTTTTCCCCCCTTCTCAATTCAAGTGAGTGAGGAAACAGTTAAGTGGCACAGAACAGATTCTCACCTCTTACTCACTCACTTTTTTCTCTCTTCTTCTAGTCAGATCCATCAATCAGCATTTCATGCCGTTTGGGTTTGAACTAGAGGTCTTCACAGGTTCAAAACATTGGACCCGTTCCAAAATGGAATTGGGGCTTTCCCACCCGGATCCGATATGAATATATGCTTGTTTTAAATATAGAGACCCGTTCCGAACAGACCCGAGGACAACTAGACCTGATCCTTATAGACCTGGTCGACTCCAGACCTGGTTTATTAACCGGAGCAGCTGATTGAGCATGAAAGGAGGGAGAGGGGTACCGCTCTAGCAGGCGTGGGAGGGGCCGTACTGTGAGCGAGTGACATGGGGAGCAGGAAGGAGAGAGGGAGAGGCAGCAACCAACCAAGCCGACTCACGCTATAGTAGACTAATATCTGCCATAACTAGGTTATTCATCATCAAATATGATTACATAGTACCTGTCTTGGACTGCATCAAACCAGGAGAAGCTAGTTAGCTAGCTATGGTAACTGATGCTGCAGTGCAAGCGCTCTCTCATCCTAGAGTTACAAATAACATAATATAAAATAGCAGCCTGCCTACCTGATGGCTCTTGGTTGTTATAGCCTATCCTTCTCTTTTAACTTTTTATTTATTTTCCGTCACTTTAATTTCATCTTCCATAAGTGGAATGGTATCAAATACATCCACTCCACTCACTCTGTTCCGGACATTATTATGAGCCGTCCTCCCCTCAGCAGCCTCCTGTGATTAGATATCTCCTAACTTTTGCCACACATGGAGCGAGGCCCAATGACTGTAGCCTATTGCCGCTTATATGACTTATGATGGGCCAACAACAAGCTACACACAACACGCTCCACTCTCGTGAAAGGCAAGAGCAGCAGCATAAATGATCATATGTATCTCTCTCTCTCTACTGCAGCAGTCGCGTTCGAAACTGTAAGGGCCCTTTCGGAAAAGTCAGTTAAAATTACACATACCCTAGAACCGTGACAATCATATCAGTTCCTACCCAGACATTATTTAGGATTCTGGATCCGGACCCACTGTGGATCCGTGAAGACCTCTAGTTTGAATCACACGAAGTGCACTAAAACAATAAACGTTTGTCTTTCAAGTCACTATCTGTGCTGGAACACATCTGTTGGCAAGGCTCATTTTGGTTTCCATATCGCTGAGCGACATTACAGACACGGTGGCTGAAAAATAAAGTTCCCCCCCCAGGGCCATCGTAATTTAGAGGGGGCACGAAGTACTTGTGGATGATGGGGGTTGGTCCGACAGGGGGCTTATCCCGCTCTGCAAGTTCGTACATTGTCATTTTTCATCCACCTGAAACAGCATTTTCCTGCAATCTAGAGCCATAATAATGATGCCTAATTCTGTCAATTTTAGTAAGCATATTAAGCATACCTCTTTACCTGTTGAATTGGCTTCTTTTTTGTTTAGCACTGTTTGGCGGTGAACCATTTCATGTGTTTGAAGGTAGAACTCCGCCTACCCGGCAGACCTAGAGCAAATCAAGTGCACATATAAGCCTACCGCTGACCAATCAGATAGGTCAGATCACTGTGCATGCACAGTTTTTAATATAGAGGAATATTTAACTTTCTCTGGTCATAGGAGTAACAACATTAATTGGCGCATGAGGCAGAAGTAATGCAGTGCGACTTAAGTTTCGCCATCAGCTGGAAGACTGTGTCTCCTTTTCTCAGTAGAGACAACATACCTCTTGACTTATTTTGTTGTGTTCCCACCCATCTACACACAATAATACCACATAATAACAAAGTGAAAACATGTTTTTGGACATTTTTGGAAACATTTCAGAAAATGAAATACAGAAAAATCTCAGTTACATATGTATTCACACCCCCCTGAGTCAATACTTTGTAGAATAACCTTTGGCAGCGATTACAGCTGTGAGTATATCTGGGTAAGCCTCTAAGAGCTTTCCAGACCTGGATTGTGCAACATTTGCATATTATTATTTTCTAAAACTGAACCAGGTTTTCTTCTTGGATTTTGCCTGTGCTTAGCTGCATTCTGTAAAAAAAAATACTGATTACAAGCATACCCATAACATGATGCAGCCACCACTAGACTTGAAAATATGGAGAGTGCTAATCAGTAATGTGTTGTATTGGATTTGCCCCAAACATAACACGTTGTATTCTGGACAAAAAGTGAATTGCTTTGCCACATTTTTTTGCAGTATTACTTTAGTGCCTTGTGGCAAACAGGATGCATGTTTTGGAATACTTTTATTTTGTACAAGCTTCCTTCGTTTCACTCTGTAAGTTAGGTTCGTATTGTGGAGTTACTACTATGTTGTGGATCCATCCTCAGTTTTATCCTACTGTATCACAGCCATTACAGTAACGGTTAATAAAGTCACTATTGGCTTCATGGTGAAATTCCTGAAAGGTGTCCTTCCTCTTCGGCAACTGAGTTAGGAAATATGCATGTATCTTTGTAGTGACTGGGTGTATTGATACACCATCCAAAGTGTAATTAATAACTTCATCATGTTCAAAGGAATATTCAATGTCCTTTTTTTACCCATCTACCAATATGTGACCTTCTTTGCAAGGCATTGGAAAACCTCACTGGTCTTTGTGGTTGAATCTGTGTTTAAAATGTACTGCTCGACTGAGGGACCTTACGGATAATTGTATATGTGGGGTACAGAGATGAGGTAGTCATTCCAAAATCATGTTAAACACTATTATTGAATACAGAGTTAGTCCATGCAATTTATTATGTGGCTATTTAAGGCAAATGTTTACTCCTGAACTTATTTAAGCTTGCCATAACAAAGGGGTTAAATAATTACTCACTCAAGACATTTCAGCTTTTCATTTTTAATTAATTTGAAAAAATTGCAACAACCTAATTCCATTTTGACATTATGAGATATTGTGTGTAGTCCAGTGACAAAATCAAAAATTAATCATTTTTAAATTCAACAAAATGGGGAAAAAGTCAAGGAGCTGAATACTTTCTGAAGGCATTGTAAAACATTTAAATACAATTTTCAAAATGGTCTGAGAAGAACAACATTGGCAGGGCAATTCAAGTATAGCCAATAAGCAGTGATAGTGTATTGGGCCTATAGCCTACTGCACAAATCTCATTGCTACAGAACTGTTTTAAATTGGTTAATGATGTATAGGCTTAAAAAAAAAAAAAATATCCTGAGCGGTAGATCTCGGCTTGCATTTTGACTCGGAAAGTGATCTGGACTCAGAAAAGGTTGGTGACCACTGGTCTAGGGGGTCTAGGCAATGACTCAAAGGTAAAGGAAGAGGTGCGAGGAGTGCAGTCCAAACAAAGAGGTTTTTATTAAGAAAAGGCTAATTAAATCCTTTGTCACTTTCACAAGGTTGGAGTAATACAATTTTCAACTACTTAAGACATTGGCTCGAATCTAGGCTGTGGCTTTAGATTTCGAGAAAATTAACAATTAAGGAATAATTTTTCGGTTGTCTCATTGACTTCTTAAACCCACAACCTCGGCCTGGTCTGTTTGCTCTGTTCTACAAGCGTTACCGAAAGTCTTGCGATCTTGCACCTCTGGGTTTAGAAACTCTGTGCTGTAGTGTTGGCGGTGCCCCTGGTGAGATTACGAGGGACTGCAGCGATGGCGTGCCCCTGGTGGCATTACGAGGGACTGCAGCGTTGGCGGTGCCCCTGGTGGCATTACGAGGGACTGCAGCGTTGGCGGTGCCCCTGGTGGCACGGCGGTGACCTGCAGTGTTGGCGGTGCCCCTGGTGGCATTACGAGGGACTGCAGCGTTGGCGGTGCCCCTGGTGGCACGGCGGTGACCTGCAGTGTTGGCGGTGCCCCTGGTGGCACGGCGGTGACCTGCAGTGTTGGCGGTGCCCCTGTCGGCACGGCGGGGGACACGGAAGCAGCGGTTGTGGTGCGGAGGTGCACTGCGGCAGCAGTGCACAACCTAGTTGGCTAGGCTTGGCCCTGCTGGCTAGGCTTGGCCCTGCTGACTAAGCTTGGCCCTGCTGGCTTGGCTTGGCCCTTCTGCGCCACAGATGCACATTGATTCCTTAAGAACTTTTATGCCTTAGGAGTTTAGTACAACTGCCACACTGGAATTGTATCATAACCCTAAATATGCTTATCTGCATCTCTGCTAAAATCTGGGTAAAGGATTGAAAGGAATGTGAGTCCTATTCAGTACATGTAGTAATTGCTTGCTTTTCTAAAGTCTAGCAACCTTGCCAGCAGGCATGCCGGCTAAGCTAGTTAGACAAGCTACTCTAACTTGATTGATAGCCTGAAATGGCTTGGTTGCTAGTTATGAGGTTGGGAGATTGGGAGATTAGCTAGCTGTCTGGCTAGAGCCAACTTCATACAATTGCTAGGTGGCTAGTATTACTGAGGAACAACAAAACATGTTTGTTTATTTATTAATCAGGAAGGAATCAATCGGCTAAATAGCTTGATCAAATTAATTTACAAACATACCTCCTGCCCATCACCGGCAGCCAAAATCAAATCAAACTCGACACTCTCTCTCCTTCTCCACCGACGATACTGTCTGCATGCACTAAAGTATCTAGCATCCTGCCTAGCATATCTTTGCTCCATGGTGCACCTTGGAAGGAACCACTTACTAGGGAGAATGGGGGGGGGGGGGCTCTTTGCCTGGTCCATTCAATGTCCGCAAAATACCACTGACAGATCTTCAAATAAATACTTATGATAAAGTTTAGTAATTCATTTAACATCTGAATATGTTTTAAACAGGACAAATCTGAGGGGGCACATGCTCTTGTGCCCCCTATACCCAACCAAATCATTCTCTTCCCCCCTCAAAACCTCTCGCCCTCTCCACCCGCCAAAAAAACAAGTTCCCTGAATATAAAACAGCTATGGAGAGAGCGAGACGGAAAGACAGAGAGAGAGAAAGAGAGAGCGAGAGCAAGAGAGCAAAAATGAGAGAACATTAGAGAGAGAGGGACAGAAAGAGAGAGAACGAGAAGGGGAAAGCGAGAGAGGTGCTACTGGGGACCCCACTGTTTCCTGAGGGGTATCGTTTTAAGCACCCTGGTACACCACCCAAGCACCCTCCCCCTACATCAAGAACAGGATAACTTTAGATCAAGGGGCTAGAGGTTGGCACTACACTGTGTGTGCTTCAACAGCAATGACAATAATGAGAGTTAATATGACTTTGCGAGGGGCAAGCATACAGGGGGGTCCAACACTGTGTGTGCTTCCACAGCAATGACAATAATGAGAGTTAATATGACTTCGCGAGGGGCAAGCATACAGGGGGGTACAACACAAATCACCATGTAGACCTTTAATTTCTTGTCATTACAGAATGTGACTATGATTCACTTACTGTGCAGCATAGCTGTGATGATTATGCATGCAAATGATTGAAATGATCTATGCAAATGTGTCTTAATGCATTACATCTTGAATTGTAATTAATTCCGATTAATGAATAGTACACTTCATGTACATAAAAAGTGGCTAAAGCTATTGATATAACAAGAGTATTATGTAGCAATCACAGTATACAATACACTGATATGTTTCACCCAATTACCAAAAGCAAACGGGTATGAATCTAATTTGGATGCAGGTGATAAAACTAAAACGATTCTAACTATTTTGAGACATTTTATACATTAAACTTTGCAAACTGTCACTGCTTCAAATAGTGATGCCATGACACTAATGCTACGAGTCAGGGCTAAAGCATGGAGAGCTGTGGGATTGCAGGCTGCTGCAGCGTAGGCCTTGGCATTGTGTCTGTGTGGCTCTTTCTTCTGCAGGTTAAACTGGAGTCCAGGCTCAATCCCTTAGGACCCGATTCTTATTTACTGCAGGCATTACTGGATCCCTTTCCTATTGTTTATAGAGCCAGCAACCTTTCACAGTAAATGGCCTAGTCACAGTCCCAGCCACTGTCTGTGACTAGTAATATGCCAGGTAGGCCTATATAAAAGCAGGACAACTATCAATTAGGTTAACACTGGCACAGGATCCAAATAAAGACAGGTTTGTTCTTTTTAGATGTCTTCTTTTTTTGCCCGTTCAAATTATGTGAAAGATATGACAAGCACGTTGACATAACCATCTCTCCTCCGTAACTGCTACTTTTCTCTCGTCCAAAAATATGATTGACTCGCTTACAATGCATTAAAAAAATAAGATTTTTATGAAACTGATCGCAGTTCCTTGTTGCTCCTTGTTGCTATTTGTTGTTGTGTTTTGAATAAATAAGTCATACCACAACGACGAGGGGAGGCTGGCTAGAAATCATTTTCCGAGGTAATGGTGTAGGCACTGTGCGGAAGGCAATTTCAGCTCAGCTTCCCCGGAGAATGGCTCTGTACTTATCATTAACTCAGAGATATAATCTGCTCCAGGCTACCTGATTTCCCCCCATAACCTTTTGACATTGCCACTGCCGGCAATGTAAATAAAGAGATGCTCGGGCACATTGGAGGAACGCCTGATTAATATCAGTAAGCGGTGACAACCATTCAACTAGTACAGAACATGAACAAACTGTACTGTACATCCAACGAATGTAGCCTACTGTACGAACTACCCCCAAATGTATGTGTACTTTTTTCATTTTACAATATTTTAGTTTTTAGGTGGTTTTGGTTGAGTGTGATGTACGGTGGCCTGTTGGAGTACTACCAGAGCCAGTGGAGCTACAGAATGATTTTTGTGTGTGCTCTTCTGCCTGGCATTCCTTCAGTTACAGTATGCATGGGTTGACGCTTTTCCAGGGAGAATAGTAGTTCTTGCTCGGATTCGCCAGTCAGCAAAATGTATGGATGTAAAACACCCAAGACCGCTTACTTCCACTTAATTAACTTTTCTGTGTACAGAATGTGGTAATGCTAGAATAACAATTCATTTTCTATTTCCATGAAGGTCATGTTACAAGAGAAGGGGAATAAATAAGACGTTCTGTGAGATTAAACATGAGAAAGACCCCCCCCCCCCCCCCACTGTGGTCATATTTGGACTATTCCATCAACAATTGTATTATGTAGATATGGGTGAAATTGGAATGTCCCACAGGATAATAGCGGTTATGTTTAGTTTTGTATCTGCCATATTTGTAAAAAGCAGTTAAACGATACTCAAATAGCATTGAGTACCTTGTGGTGGCTAATTGGGATTGAGGAAGTCAGCCTTAATCAGTGCAGTTCTTACTGTGTGGACTTCAGAGTGTACATTATATATGGTGTATGGAGAAAACACTGGAAAAATTGTACACCTGAGGCTTACTCCCATTAAATCATATGCTCCATAGATCTTGCCTCGAGGCATAACACCAATTAGAAATGCATGACACACACACACACACACACACACCACCACCATAGAGTGTTACGACTAACAGAGCCACAATACCTTTGTCCGTATACTTCTGTACACACTGTACTGTATACTTACGTAGTGCAAATATGTACAGTACACTACATCTCCGCCACTGAATTTCCAATCCAACCCATCTAATTATATATCCGGGTCCCCTTTCTGACACATTGATGTTGGAGGAGGATCTGGAGAAAATTGGAGCAGCTAGCTAGATACAGTAATCTATCCAACTTCATTTCACAGAAGTGAGTCTGCCTCGGGGTATGCACAAGTCATAATACATTTGACAAATAGTCTCTCAACGAAACATGCATTTGTGAAGAAGTAGTGTCCCTTTAGCGCTGGTATGCGCCAAGTGTATGGAGCTATACTGAACAAACAATACACCCACTCATGGAGGAGAGAGAGAGGTGGAGGGATACAGAGAGGCTTCAAAAAGATTAGGAGAGAATCTGGGGCTAAAAGTGAGGATGACTCACGGCGAAGTGCAGTGACAATGTGTGCATCCCAAATGGCACCATATTCCCTATATAGTGCACTACTTTTGACCAGAGCCTTATGGGGGACCCTATAGGCCATAGTCAAAAGTAGTGTACTATATAGGGAATAGGGTGCCATCTGAGACGCTGTACTATATAGGGAATAGGGTGCCATCTGAGACGCTGCCAATGCAAGACAATGCAACTTGGAGAGATTTGAAAAGGCATAGGCCCAGAGAGTTGTTATGGGAATACATATAGTCGCATTTAGTCGCAAGTATCTCCTATCTTTTTGACTCTACACTGCTATGTTGTAGATTTGGTTCTCTTTTACTTCAGTTGAATGCATTCAGTTGTACAACTGACTAGGTATCCCCCTTTCCCTTTCCCTTTTAAAATGTGCAATATACTATTGTTCATATGTCATCTGGTTTCAAGAGGATGCATGGGTTGTTCTAGATTGAGATCAGGATAGGTTCTAGTTACTAGATAAGGCCTTTACTGTAAGTCTACTTAATAGATTCATTGTTCCACTAAAAACATACATGCATCTGTGCTGTTTAGAAATGGCATCATTGAATGCACCTCAAACTCAAATATTTGGGATGTTGTCCTAATCCTGGACTAAAAAGCATTTTTAGTGGAGATTCCCCATTGAGCTTGCTAGTGTCCAGGAAACCGCCCCATTATGTATTTGTGGAGGAGACGATATGCCCCCCCCATCAGAGCCCTTGATATGGCTTGTCGATCCAGATCCACGAAATGCACCAATCACAAACCCAAACATCCAGTCAAACCAGTTTCAGTTTACACATTTTACAAATCCTTTAACTTCTTTGGGGTAGGGGGCAGAATTTTCACGTCCGGATGAAAAGCATGCCCAGAGTAAACGGCCGGCTACAAAGACATAAAAGCTAGAATATGCATATTATTAGTAGAGTTGGATAGAAAACACTCTAAAGTTTCTAAAACTGTTTGAATGATGTCTGTGAGTATAACAGAACTCATATGGCAGGCAAAAACCTGAGAAAAAATCCAACCAGGAAGTGGAAAATCTGAGGTTGGTCGATTTTCAACTCAGCTCCTATTGAAGATACAGTGGGATATTGGTAATGTTGCACTTCCCAAGGCTTCCACTAGATGTTAACAGTCTTTAGAACCTTGTCTGATGCCTCTACTGTGAATTGGGGCCGAAGCAGAGAGGAATGAGTCAGAGGTCTGCCAGCAGCCACGAGCTGACCATGCGCGTTCACATGAGAGTTTGCTCCCTTTCCATTTGCTTTTCTGAAGACAAAGGAATTCTCCGGTTGGAACATTATTGAAGAATTATGTTAAAAACATCCTAAAGATTGATTCAATACATCATTTGACATGTTTCTACTGACTGTTACGGAACTTTTTGACATTTCGTCTGCTTTTAGTGAACGCGCTTCGTGACTTTGGATTTGTTTACCAAACGTGCTAACAAAAGTAACTATTTGGACATAAATGATGGACATTACCGAACAAAACTGACATTTCTTGTGGGAGTCCTGGGAGTGCATTCCGACGAAGATCAGCAAAGGTAAGTGAAGATTTATAATGCTTTTATGACTTCTGTTGACTGCATAATATGGCGGCTATATTTGTGTCTTGATTGGGCTCTGAGCGTCGACCTCAGATTATTGCATGTTTTTTGCTTTTTCCGTAAAGCTTTTTTGAAATCTGACACAGCGGTTGCATTAAGGAGAAGTGCATCTAAAATTCCATGCATAACAGTTGTATCTTTTAGCAATGTTTATTATGAGTATTCCTGTATATTGATGTGGCTCTCTGCAAAATCAAAGGATGTTTTGGAACTTCTGAACGTAAGGCGCCAATGTAAACTCAGATTTTTGGATATAAATATGAACTTCACCGAACAAAACATACATGTATTGTGTAACATGAAGTCCTATGAGTGTCATCTGATGAAGATCATCAAAGGTTAGTGATTAATTGTATCTATATTTCTGCTTTTTGTGAATCCTCTCTTTGGCTGAAAAAATGGCTGCGTTATTCTGTGAATAGGCACTCACCTAACATAATCGTTTGGTTTGCTTTCATCGTAACGCCTTTTCGAAATCGGACACTGTGGCTGGACAACAAGGGTATCTTTAAAATGGTGTAAAATACATGTATGTTTGAGGAATTTTAATAATGGGGTTTCTGTTGTTTTTAATTAGGCGCCCTGCAGTTTCACTGGCTGTTGAAGAGGTGGGACGCTAACGTCTCACGTATCCTAGAGAGGTTTTAAGTTCCTGACATTATTAACCCTATTGTGGCTTTTTGGTGTTTATGACCTGTACGTGTATCTGTACATTGCTGCCATTTTACCTGAGGCCTGGTTTATAGTAAACCAGCAGGAAAGCAGACACCTCACTTTAGCACGTTAGCATGTTAGCTAGCACAGGAAGTAGCCTACATGCTGTTTATACACGATGGCCTGGTTTCCATAGCCACTTCCGGTTCAGCTGCAACACTGTAAGACATTGTATCAGTCATAGTTAGGAGGGTCAATTCTATACAATTACTAAAATGTCTGTGATAACTCACTCCCATATGGTAGCACACATCTACAGTTTCATAAATGTTAAAAGATTGATCCAAATGTGAACTGTCATAAACAAATATATTAGTTTTGCCACTTAAGGTGCACTGTGACAGTGCACAGATAGTATGCCACAATGTACAGTGTGGACACGCGTCAATTTAGTAATGTCAAGGCTATATGATGCTCTCCATGGAACTTAACCCCATCTCCTCTTACCCAACATGGCAAAATTAGTGCAAACAAGAGTTCATTGAATCATGGGGCCCAAATCATAGAAAGGCAATCCACATTTGATCTTAAAGGACTACAAGTGTGTGACAGTGCAAAGGGATTAAAAACAACATTATATTGCTAAGAAGAATAGCTATCTTAAATACGGCCATATGCTAGGCAAACACAATTCATTCATATCATCCACTATCTGGGAGCACTGTAGCTTTGTATTTACTGACAAAATGTTTACATAACTTTTAGATGGACCACAGCATTGACAGGCAGCCAGATTCGATCAACTGTCAACTGGTGCGGGACATAATGGATAGCAAAATCCAGATGCCTCTGAGCCATCACTGGCTTCAATATAAACAAAACTTCATTGTGGTGTTGTTTATATAAAGAAGACTTGTGCTATAAGTTGCTTCAATATCAAGCATGATATTATTAGGTAGCCTATAAATGGAGAGCATTGGGCCAAATGGAAAATTAACAAAGCAGCTCTTTTAATGCTTAATGCATATATTTTTTAAGGTTTGAGATCTTATAATAGTTTCTGTTTGACTGAGGAAATTTAATTATAACAGAGCTTATAGACAAACTGGACCAGTATTGCGAAACAATATCATTGCCACCGCTGTCTACATAAGCTTCATGCTTTTTTAAATTCAAAATATGGCGAGCTACTTCTGGTGTCATTATTGTACAATCTAATTACAAAATTGAGGCCTTTAGGAACATATACTCAATCGTATTTTATAACTGGTAGTTCTTTCTGTGAGCAAAACACTGTCCTATCGGCTATAGTACGCACTAGAAATTCTCAGGCTGGCATATCTTAACTGTTTGCAAAGGGAACATATAAGGAAGCGGACGTAAGTAATGTACACAGGATAAATTCGAATCTAGACTAAAAATCAACATGAGGAAGAATGTTTGGAATATATGTTCAAGATGTTGTGGGGAAAAATGTGCCTATGTGAGCTCGATGCGGTATAGGCGAATGCGTAATATGGAACATATGGATAGACGCAAAGGTACACATGGCGAACCAATCATGCATTTTTACAATGTGGGATGAAAATAATGTCTCATAAATGTTTGGCTTCAACTGCTTTGTTCGTTTTTTTTTAAGCTTTCCTCCACCCAGTAACTGTTGAGAGAAACTTTGCCAGCAGGTGCAGTTTTTATCCCAAGGGCAATAAACTCATTAGGAATAGTTCCCATTTCTGCTCCAATCAAATATGATTACGTGTCATGGCTATCATGCATCCATGTACATATAGCCTATGAATATGTGAGATCAAGGATAAATAGATGCGAAAAGGATAATAGTAGGCAAAGCGTTCACATATTGCGTTACCAGTAGCCTACCATTGGCTATAAGACATAGGCATATAGGCTAGTCTACCCTAAACATAGTGAATTCCCATTGTGTATCATGATGGTTTTTCTGATTATTTCTTAGTATGTGTAAATGTGTTATGCAGAGTGGCTTTGGTATGAATTAGTCATTGTTACTTTTACCATGTGGGGAATGCAGTTATTACCCATTGTGTAAAATAGGTCATGAAATAAAAGAATGTTCTTCTGCAGGGAAAAACTTCGGCGTAATTTTGCATGAATTATGAGCAGTTGAAAGTACACCCTGACAACTGTGAGCAATTACGTCCGTATTCGTATACAATTTAGCTATTCGTTTGCGCTGGGTAGGACAGGCATCGTACGCACCATATTTCTGCATGGGACTTTACAGCACCGCGCCTTTAACTACAATTTATATACACAGTGAAAGGTTTCGCCACTTGCTCATAGCAATACACCTTTTGAGGTAACATCTCTGATGATATCAACTTCCAAAGAGTTACTGCGGAGCAGTAGGCTACAAAGATGCAGGAAAGTTTCAGGAAATGCATTAGTCTCAATTATGAAATGTTCTTTGAAGGCTGTATGCAATGCATATCATGATACTATATTTCAGATGAAGTCACATTTGTCAATATGCGTGGTTGATAAATGCAGTAGAGCCGCATGCAACACATTTGCGCAACTGAAAAAAGGATGTAACATCCAATCTAAATGTATAGCCTTACAAATGAGTATTTAATAGTAATTACCTTGTTGCAGTGATAATAGTCCAAAGAGGTCAGGCAACTTGAATCAGTTGGTAATGTACATGAGCCCACGCTTGAAGGGGGTGCTGGATAAAATCTCACGTCCATCTCAGGGTCCGCAAGACTGACGGCATGAAAGCAGCGCCAATGCCTGTGACTCTCTCTCTCTCTATATATATCTATCTCTCTCCCTATTTCTCTCGCTCTCTCTCTCTACTGTTTTACCAAACAAAAAGAAACAGAATGCTTGAAAGAAAAAGGGGTTGATTCTCTCAAAACACTCTCCTCACATCCGCTGGTGCTCTCACTTCAACACTATCAAGATTCTGCAATGATGCTATATCGATAAATACATATATTTGTGTTCGCAGCAGGAAAAATACTCTCAAAGTTCACTTTGCGGGAAAAAACGTAGATGTTTCAGCAACTAAACATGAAACAACGTTGACTGAAATTGTTTACAACAACTCAGCATCAACGTTGCATGTAAAAGATATAGCCAAAATAGTTCTATGTTCTCCCAAAAACGTTCGTCTGTTTCTATTTTCCAGTCGCGCGCTCACTCCCTGTCTGCTTTGTCATGTAGGAGTGTTTATCCATGTGTTCACTTCGAGTTATAGTTCGACTACTTCTTTCCATACCGAATGCCATGCGACCTCTACCGATAACAGAGGGAATAGGGGGAGAAGAAGAGAAAGAGCGAGATTAAGGGGGAGGGGAGATACAGTATCAGACTGATTGACAACCGATCCAGTTCCACTGCGGTTCGGAGAAATCAGAGTTTATGGAGATGATGTAGCTATGAAAACATAGCCAGACGATTCGGATAGCCTACCCAACGGCCAATTTAGGGCTCTCTATAGGCTAAGTTACTGTCATAGATATTGACCCCAACCTCCTTTTTACTTTACTTTTAAAGCTAGCAATACGCTAAATGGTAATAGGGACGAGTGCAGGTATTTTTGCAACAACAACAAAACTTAATAAGACCTACATATTAATTGTGGGACATATGCCTGTCTCTAACACACCCAACGCATCTAATCAATTTATCATCAAGACCTTGATCAGTGCAGTGGAATCATGAGTTTTAGTGGTGGAACAATATCCCAGGGTTAGACTGGGACCAGAAATCCTCCTGGGCATTTCTGAAACACCAGCCCATTAGCCCGGTGTGTTTAATGGGACAGCAACCAGTTAGCCAAATGATTATCATTCTGCGTAAAAATCATGACAGTTGCGGGGTTGGACATTTCTTAATTAACACACTCATGGGCCGCTTCTGCGTCGCTTCTCTGGCTCTTTTTTAACCAAAATATGAAATGTTCTCCGGTGAGACCAGCTCATGCTCCAGCTTTATTGCCAGTCCGTTTTTTTCTTCATCCTGTAGCTTTCCATGGACCAGGGTCGGTAACTACTGCTGTAGTGTAGAGATGTTGTGTATTATAGTTTGTTTGTCAATGTCAATGTCATCATCCAATTGCAAGAACTACAAACAGCTTTCTCAGTTAACTCAGTACTATGTATCATTGGCTGTGTTTACACCTATGTATCAATGGCTGTGTTTACACAGGCAGCCCAAATCTGATGTTTTGTACAAAATACCAATTAGTGGAAAAGATCAGACACTGCAGCTCTACATTGTAGCCTACATTCCCTTTGTGATAATCTCGAGTCTACTCTTGATACAGAAAATTTGGACCAGTGTACATTTGGTGTTCTATATCTATGTATTTACCGTGGCAATAGAAATGTAGCAACACTTAGATTCAGCAAGTTAAAGGTACACATTTCAGTAGCTTCATTATGTCACTCAAAACACGATGCCGTGTTAAATGTTGGATTAGGGGAGACGAATCTGGTTTATCTGGGGACCTGTCATTTTTTACATTCTTCACTGTCCTTCTTTGACGAACCAGTTTGCACATATTTGGGTCACAGTGAATTTTAGCACCGAATTAGCACTAAATGCAGTTTATCATGATGAATATAGTTTAGGTTTGACACAAAAGAGAAATAATATTTTATGGTGTCTAACATTTAGAGATAGACAGGTTAACTGTGAACTGATTAACACTGACAACTATTTCTAACTGCAACAAGGTCTTACGTAACGTGGTAGTTAACTCAATAGGTAACCTGATGAAGACAGCTTACCTGTCGAAACGTTGGTAAATTAAATATTCTTTGCATCTGAGCTCCTAGAGTGTGCGGCTCTCCTTTATTTTTAAGTTTTCTACTCCGCTAGCCAGCACCTCGCCTAAATAGGTGTGCGTTTCTTTTTCTTCTAGTTTACTCAATAGAACATTTTCTGGACACAATTGTTTTGCACATCAATATTCTGTTTTCTGCCAAATTGTGATAGATATCTTTGATGATGAGTCAATCAGTAGTAAACTCAGCAAAAAAAGAAACGTCCTCTCACTGTCAACTGAGTTCATTTTCAGCAAACTTAACATGTGTAAATATTTGTATGAACATAACAAGATTCAACAACTGAGACACAAACTGAACAAGTTCCACAGACATGTGGCTAACAGAAATTTAATGTGTCCCTGAACAAAGGGGGGGGGGGGGGGGGGGGGGGGGTCAAAATCAATAGTAACAGTCAGTATCTGGTGTGGCCACCAGCTGCATTAAGTACTGCAGTGCATTTCCTCCTCATGGACTGCACCAGGTTTGCCTGGTCTTGCTGTGAGATGTTACCCCACTCTTCCACTAAGGCACTTGCAAGTTCCCGGACATTTCTGGGGGGAATGGCCCTAGCCCTCACCCTCCGATCCAACAGGTCCCAAACGTGCTTAATCCGACCATCACCCCTGCTGAGACAAAACCGCGACTCGTCATTGAAGAGCACTTTTTGCCAGTCCTGTTGGTTCCAGCAATGGTGGGTTTGTACCCATAGGCGACGTTGTTGCCGGTGATGTCTGGTGAGGACCTGCCTTACAACAGGCCTACAAAGCCTCAGTCCAGCCTCTCGCAGCCTATTGCGGACAGTCTGAGCACTGATGGAGTGATTGTGCGGTCCTGGTGTAACTCGGGCAGTTGTTGTCGCCATCCTGTTCCTGTCCTGCAGGTGTGATGTTCGGATGTACCGATCCTGTGCAGGTGTTGTTACAGGTGGCCTGCCACTGCGAGGACGATCAGCTGTCCTGTCTCACTGTAGCGCTGTCTTAGACGTCTCTCAGGACGGACAGTACAATTTAATTTAATGCCCTGGCCATATCTGCAGTCCTCATGCCTCCTTGCTTTCTTTTGGTGTTTTTCGTAGTCAGTAGAAAGGTCTCTTTGGTGTCCTAAGTTTCCATAACTGTGACCTTAATTTCCAACCGTCTGTAAGCTGTTAGTGTCTTAGACGACCATTCCACAGGTGCATGTTCATTAATTGTTTATGGTTCATTGAACAAGCATGGGAAACAGTGTTTAAACTCTTTACAATGAAGATCTGTGAAGTTATTTGGATTTTTATGAATTATTTTTGAAAGACAGGGTCCTGAAAAAGAGATGTTTCTTTTTTTGCTGAGTTTATATGTATTTTATTTGAAGAGTCTACTTGCAAAAACTCTGATATATGGAAGTCGCTCTGGATAGGATTGTCTGCTAAATTACAAAATAAAAAAATATGAAATTGGGTAGATTGGTAGAAAAAAGCGAGACATAAAAGGGCAAGCAGATCTCCCAGTGAGCCTTTGCATAGCCATGCAATTCAATTCAAGGAGCGGCTTTCACTGAGAATACAGTAGATGTCCTTTTCTATCAGAGTCCCTATATCCTCCGGAGTGTTGATAGATATGACCTGGGAGATAACACAGCAATGGCATTGCAGCACCTCAGCACTGACCCAGCCACACATCCCTGGTCCAACCTAGCCCATCCACACAGCCGACAAAACAGGATGAAAACATTGCATGCTCACATCACAAAGCAACCGAGAGGAAAAATAACATCACTTACAGCTAAGTGTTTATCTTGCTCTCCCTCTCTCTAAGAATAAGAAACAACAAGAATAAACTACACTGTGTGCATGTGTGTGTACATATGTGCATTTGTGTACCTCCATTCAGGTGTGTGTGTGTGTGTGTTTCTAAGTGCCTGCATGTGTGTGTGTGGACGGGAGTGAACTCTCATTGTCATCACAGTGGGTGACTTGTTGCCCCCCCCCCCCCCCCCCCACCCTCCCCTTAGGAACAGGCCTTCATCAGTATGGCTATTACTCAGCGTGGTGGCACAGGCCCTGGGGTGCGAACTTGTTTAATACCAGCGACAGATGGGTCGCTCAGTGGGCATGCCGAGCTCGCCTACTATTGGCTGCAGCTAGCTCTAGCCATTGGCGAGGCTAGCTCTAGCGACTCAGGCCAGCGGATGGGTTAACTGGCACAGGGATACCAAATGGCTTCATGGCATCCCTCACTACTAGCCTGGGAGAGAAAGAGAGATAGAGAGAGAGGGGGAGGGAGAGAAAGACAGAGTCAGAAAGTGTGTGTGAAGAGAGAGAGAGAGAGAGAGAGAGAGAGAGAGATAGAGAGAGAGAGAGAGAGAGAGAAAAAGAAAGAAAGAAAGAAAGAAAAAGAAAGAAAGAAAGAAAGAAAGAAGGAGAGAGAGAACTCATCCCACATGGCCACTGAACTCTAAAAACGTGTATTATTTAAGAACAATTGATGGAGGATGGGTTCCTCCCCAACGACGGAAACTAATTATTACCACAACTTAATTTTCCTTTAATTACCAGCACTTTGGCAATTAGCGGCAGAACAAATGCAGTCCCATTTTTATTGCCTCGATAAGAGCTGAGGCTGTCATTAGGAAATAGTAAAACATTAAATATGGCCCATTAAAGGATAGCACGTTGTATTTTGGATGATGTCAGCATTTAGTTTCTGATTCTGTCTCTTAATAGATTGGAACCTGAGCATATATGATTTTCTATTATATTTCCCAGGTCCAGTTTGAAATTAACTTTAGATGAAACATTCACATTCTGTGAAAATTAAGAAGTCAAAAGGACTTTAAGTTATAGAAAGCAAAGTCAAATAAGTGTTCACAAATACAAACAAATAAATCAAGTGTAAAGTAATACATTATACATATGAGAAGTGCTTCATTTTACAGCCTGGTTTAAGCTGGTATTTACCTGGTATAACATTGTAACGATGGTCCTGGAAAGAAGGTGACCAAAACACAGCGTGGTAAGTGTTCATTGTAATTTAATAAAATAACCTGAACACTGAAACAACAAAAAACAACAAAGAGAGTGAACGAAATGAAACAGTTCTGTCTGGTGCAACAACACAAAACAGAAAACAACTACCCACAACACACAGGTGGAAAAAAGATACCTAAGTATGGTTCTCAATCAGAGACAACGATAGACAGCTGCCTCTGATTGAGAACCACACCCGGCCAAACACACAGAAAAGAAAACATAGAACACCAGACATAGAATGCCCACCCCAACTCACGCCCTGACAAACATTTAACTAAGAAACTATACTTCAACTGATTACAATCTCTCTTAGATGACTGGAGTTAATTCAGGTAAGCTGTAGCTTTCTCGTTGGTTTATCTAATGTGTGGCCCTTTCATCTGTAACAAATAAGCAGCGTTATGCAAGTGTTATTTATTTAATGTCATGATGATAAGACCATCAGTACCCTCGGTGGTTATTAGAGCCGAAGTTGTCAAGATGCAGTTGCATCACAGGCTACTTCCTCCTATAAGAGGGTTCACCTGTCTTACTGCATCTTAAGTATTTATAACCATTCTCTTAAAGACTTAAGTTGAGCAATCACTGACAGTTTCAGCACCCGAAAGTCAAGAAGAAAAAAAATGCCTCACTTCTCAACTTAAGCGTATGAGAAAATTGTTATAAATACTTACATTATTTTCCATCTCTAAACATAATGGTGTACTTATGTTGCAGAGGCGTATTAATTTACGAACAGGCCCGACTTAATTTTGAATGTTCCGTTCATTTACCTTTTACTTTGAGATCATCTGTTAGTTATCTAAACAGTGATCCCACATTTGGCTGTATATTGCCATAAATGGTTGTTTGAAATACAGCAAACAGCCCAATGGTAAACAGGAAATACTTCAAAGGCTCCATTAGGCAAGGCAATGAGTCACTAATGATCAGAATCTGCAGTGAAAGCCTTATTTCACTATCATTCACAGTACATGTATGGCATTCAATGCAGACTTTCTCTCCATGCTCTAAACCAGCGCTGTTATTCAAAGAAGTTATAATTGTAAATCCTGTACACTGAAGGGAATGTGATTTTCAAAATGACACAGTGAATGGACACGGATGTAAATGGTTGTATTACATACCTTTGAGTGACTTTGATTAATTCAACATCATGCCCACATGTCATAATCAGTGCATAAATATAATTAATGCATGTTTTTTTTTTTTTACTTCTTTGACCTAATTAAGTAGTTTTTTTTCAAGCCTGGTATAATAGTAGAATGTAAAAAGATCAGGGGGTTGAAATAGTGTATTGATAGTGTATTGGTGAAATGTTAAAAGGCTCTTGATTGACAGTCAAGAGACTTAACATTTCACCAATACATTATTTCGAACCCCTCGTCTTTTTACATTCTACTATTATACCAGACGCGACATGCAACGCATGCATCCCTTGTACATTTACATTTAAGTCATTTAGCAGACGCTCTTATCCAGAGCGACTTACAAATTGGTGCATTCACCTTATGATATCCAGTGGAACAACCACTTTACAATATCCACTTTACACACTTTACATTTTACAATATCCACATATCCCTACCGGCCAAACCCTCCCTAACCCGACGCTAAGCCAATTATTTGTCGCCCCACAGACCCCCCGGTCGCGGCCGGCTGCGACAGAGCCTGGGCGCGAACCCAGAGACTCTGGCTCTAGACCACTGCGCCACCCGGGAGACCCACTCAGATAGAAGAGTTAAATGGATAGTTCAGCGATTTTGCATATTTGCTAGAGATATTCGTTTCCTTACCTTGAAAGAAGTCTATGAACAAGGAGTGCCTGGAATCCACACTGCCAACAATAAGCAACATTAGCATTCGTTGCACCATTTGGTAACAGTAGATTCCTTTCAAGGTAAGGAAACACATATCAAAATATGAAAAATCACTGGACTAACCCTTTAACTCTTCTATCTGAGTGGGCAGTGTCAATCAAGAGACTTTCAGCATTTCACCATAGCATTGACTCCACGCTACATTGATGTAGCGCCCCATCAGAGCGCAGGATAGGGTTTTTGTTGTCATGAATCTTGTTCTGGAGGCAGCTCTGCAGAGTGGTCATTATCTGGTACAGCCACAAAGTAATACAATTTTGACTTTGCAGCTGGTCCATTTAGCAGAAATCACTCAGTTCTGCCTCCACGGCAAGATTCGGGACTATAAACGTCAACCTGCCATTAGAGCAGCTGCAACTATAGCTAGCAGCTGGAATCAATGAGAGTGAATGAATAGGTTTGTGCTACTGCTAGCCCATCTACATGGGGGCTCATTTCTTTGTTCAAGTAATTTTCAGATTCATTCTTCAGCACCTCATCTCAGTCTCTGAATATGATTATAATGACTATGAACAAAGTCTGCGACTTTATGAAGATAATTGTACAACTGATACAGCAAATGATAATCATTCGTATACCAGGCAGGTTTAACTGAAAAAAAGTACAGATGTAGGATCTAAATTTGTCGTCCTTTGTAGTTCAGTTGGTAGAGCATGGTACTTGTAACGCCAGGGTAGTGGGTTCAATTCCTGGGACCACCTAAATGTAAAATGTATGCACACATGACTGTAAGTTGCTTCTGATAAAAGTGTCTAAATAGCATATTTGATTCATCTTTTGTTGATTTTCCATTTCCATGATAAATAATCCATATAATAATTCACATTTTCTGTTGCTGCATTATTATTTTCCTGCTGTAGCAAACTGGCTAAAAATGTACAATCAAACATCATTACGTATAATAATCAATACATTACGATTAAAATATTGTCTATGTCCATTGACCAGGTATGTGTATACTATGCAAGTGTTAACCAATATCTATAATGGGAGCGCCAGAAGCTAATGGGATTACTGCATTATGCTCTGAGCATCTTTATACATTTCAAGTGTTAAGTTGGAGCAGGAAGCTGCTTTACATATGACCACTCTTACATTGAGGTCGCAGTCTTTGTTTCTCAAGGCTTTCTCAAGAGGGGGGATCCTACTCTACACACTGGATATGCTAATGAATCCATGGCAAAGAGCTGCTGAGCCGGTAGATATTGCTTTTATTTGCTTATTTATGAGATGCTCGGTTTTATTTCCATAGTTTTGTTGGTTCTCTTCCAGGAAGAAGCGACAGCGACTAGTGCAGGGTTTCCCAAACGCGTTCTTCAGGACCCCAAGGTGTGCACGTTTTTGGTTTTTGCCCTAGCACTACACAGCTGATTCAAATAATCAACTAATCATCAAGATTTGATAATTTGAATCAGCTGTTTAGTGTTAGGGTAAAAATCAAAACGTGTACACCTTGGAGTTACGAGGACCGAGTTTGGGAAACACTGGACAAGAAAATTAACTAAAACTAGAACAGAGTTAGTAAGTAATAATTCAAATAAACTACTTACAGTTACTTGTTTTAATTAAGTGAGAGCTTTGAACTTGAAACACATTTGATTTAATACTCATAGCTTCTTCCTGAGCCATGTTTTTTTTTTTTCATTCTCTGCACCAACTGAAATGAAATTGACGATAGTTCCAGCATACCAACAACCATGGAGCCATGTTTCGCAGAATTTGCACTTTTCTGCCAAAGCATGGGGTCATATCAAAGCATGTCTGAATAAATTGAGGCTGTAGCAGAGTGCCACAAAGCTCTGTTCAGTGGTGAACCTTTGCTAACCTTTTCTAGCCACTGACCTTCAATAATGAGAATTTGTTGTCTCTTGTTCCTGAGACAATCCTCCATTGAAACAACTGCCATTCATTCAAGTTCCCCTCCACCCTTTGGGTGACCTCTCTCAAACTGGTAATTAGCTTGCGGTTGCAATTCTAAAGCACAAAACCCACTGCAGACAATATTCCATTCATTTGTGGGTAGGAAATTCAAATATAGGCTTCATAATCGTCCACACTCTCTTGTGTGTCGATGGACCACACGCTGCATACTACTGTAGCACAGTTGACAGCATAGTATGCCTACTATCCATATGTGTGAATAATGGATGGGGCATAACTTCTCCACAACTTTACCATAAGTAACTACAACGTTTTCTTTTTCAAACTCATCCACTTGGCATTTGACTTTGAGAATTGAAATAGCCATAATCAGCAGTTTCTTTTTTATTATCTCGAATTCCACAAAATGCTTTGATCTCAGCTCGTGTGAAACTAGTTGTTTAGGTTGTTTAGCCCCAAGATTCAAGATATGTATTTCTGAACTCCCTCTCTTTACAAGCCCCCTCATCTTCGACCCTCTTGAATAAACCCATCATCATCTGCCAGCCGTTCCCAGGGTGTTCCGCTCGTGTTGCACATGGTGCAGGAAGAGGGGGATGGGAGAAGGTGAGTGAGGGAGGGAGTGGGAAATGAAAGGAGGAAAAGGAAGATAAGAAAATGGAGGAAAATGCCCTTTGAATGGATTTAAAAGTCTGTGGGATTGCATGTAGCCAGAGAGCGAGAGAGAGAGAGAGAGTTTAATCTTTTTCATATCCTTTAAGGAATTCCCTAATTGATTAATGACTTCCATCTCATTGGGACTGGGTGCAATTTAAAGCTTAACTGAAGACTTTTACATCACATTCCTTAAAACAACACCAAATGAGAGAAAGAGATGATGACAATGGGAATGAAAGAAAGAAGGGAAAATTATGGACATCTTCAGTAACTAAGAAATCATTTTAATATATTAATTGTAAATATCGCTATCCTTAGGCCTATAAACATAAACATGTCATTACTGTAGGCAGGAGTGTTTGTGTCACTATAATGACACACAGTTTATGTATTGGTAATGTTTGTTAATTTTACAAATAGACTAGGTAGGAGGTTCACAGTGTGCTGGTCATAGCCACTCATTGAGATTGATAAATTGCAAAGGGGCCCAATCTTGCCTGTAGTGAGAGGGGGGGTGACAAACTCAATATACTTTAAAATGACTCAAACCAAATTGAGACTGTGTAGAAATTATAATGGACCTATTGTACATTTATTCCGTTTCTTGACTCTGTCCAGCTCGCTAATAATCACGGAAATTTAAGCTAGACAGTCAGGGAGTATAAAAAAATACCAAATCGATGGAGGACTAGCGTTTGCAAATTTTGAGAGGGAGGAAATATTTGTACAAATCAGGGCCAGGGCCGGCCCTAGCCTTTTGGGGGCCATAAGCGAGATTTGGTGGCAGTATTTTTTCAGTATTACTTGAATATCCCTTTGAGCATGGTGAAGTTATTATACTGAACAAAAAAAACATGTAAAGTGTTGGTCTCGTGTTTCATGAGCTGAAAAAGATGCCAGAAATGTTGCATATGCACAAAAAGCTTATTTCTCTCAAATGTTGTGCACAAATTTGTTTACATCCCTGTTAGTGAGTATTTCTCCTTTGCCAAGATACTCAATCCATCTGACAGGTGTGGCATATCAAGAAGCTGATCAAACAGCATGATCATTACACAGGTGCACCTTGCGTTGGGGAGAATAAAATGCCACTCTAAAATGTGCAGTTTTTTCACACAGCACAATGCCACAGATGTCTCAAGTTTTGAGGGAGTGTGCAATTGGCATGCTGGCTGCAGGAATGTCCACCAGAGCGGTTGCCAAAGAATTTCATTCTCATTTCTCTACTGTAAGCCACCTCCAACGTCATTTTAGAGAATTTGGCAGTACATTCGAACCAGCCTCACAACGGCAG
The DNA here is from genome assembly GCF_029448725.1 of Salvelinus fontinalis. Lineage (NCBI taxonomy): Eukaryota > Metazoa > Chordata > Actinopteri > Salmoniformes > Salmonidae > Salvelinus > Salvelinus fontinalis. The sequence goes on from NW_026600252.1 coordinate 58,064, forward strand.
ACCACGTGTAACCACGCCAGCCCAGGACCTCCACATCTGGCTTCTTCACCTGCGGGATCGTCTGAGACCAGCCACCCGGACAGCTGTGGGTTTGCACAACCAAATAATTTCTGCACAAACTGTCAGAAACCGTCTCAGGGAAGCTCATTTGCGTGCTCGTCAACCTCACCAGGGTCTTGACCTGACTGCAGTTTGGCATCGTAACCAACTTCAGTGGGCAAATACTCCCCTTCGATGGCCACTGGCATGCTGGAGAAGTGGGCTCTTCATGGATAAATCCCGGTTTCAACTGTACCGGGCAAATGGCGTCGTGTGGGCGACATTGTGAACAGAGTACCCCATGGTGGAGGTTGCGTTATGGTATGGCCAGGCATAAGCTACGAACATCGAACAGAATTGCATTTTATCAATAGCAATTTGAAGGCACAGAGATACCGTGACGAGATCCTGAGGCCCATTGTCGTGCCATTCATCCGCCACCATCACCTCATGTTTCAGCATGATAATGCACGGCCCCATGTCGCAAGGATCTGTACACAATTCCTGGAAGCTGAACATGTTGCAGTTCTTCCATGGCCTGCATACTCACCAGACATGTCACCCATTGAGCATGTTTGGGATGCCCTGGATCAACGTGTACGACAGCATGTTCCAGTTCCCGCCAATATCAGGTCACTTCGAATAGCCATTGAAGAGGAGTGGGACAACATTTCACAGGCCACAATGAACAACCTGATCAACTCTATGCGAAGGAGATGTGTCACGCTGTGTGAGGTCACACCAGATACTGACTCGTTTTCTGATCAACGCACCTACCTTTTTTTAAGGTACAGTATTTGTGACAAACAGATCAGTGGAGGCTGCTGAGGGGAGGACGGCTCAATGTAATGCCTGGAATGGAGTAAATGGAATGGTATCAACCACATGGAAACCACATATTTGATACCAATCGATTGATTTCATTTCATTCCAGACATTATTATGAGCCGTCCACCCCTCAGCAGCCTCCAATGCAGCAGATGGATATCTGTACTCCCAGTCATGTGTAATCCATAAATTAGGGCCTAATGAATTTTTCAATTGACTGATTTCCTTATATGAACTGTAACTCAGTAAAATCTTTGAAATTGTTTCATGTTTCATTTCTATTTTTGTTCAGTGTAATTACACTTTGGATGGTGTATCAATACACTCAGTCAATACAAAGCTACAGGTGTCCTTCCTAGCTCAGTTGCTAGAGAGGAAGGAAACCACTCAGGGATTTTCACCATGAGGCCAATGGTGACTTTAAAACAGTTACGGAGTTTAATGGCTGTGATAGGAGAAATTAAGGATGGGTCAGCAACATTGTAGTTACTCCACAATACTAACATAAATGACAGAGTTAAACAAAGAAAGCCTGTACAGAATAAAAATGTTCCAAAACATGCATCCTGTTTGCAACAAGGTAGTAAAATAGTATTGTGGCAAAGCAATTAACTTTTTGTCCTTTGTTTGGGGAAAATCCAATACAACACATTACTGAGTACCGCTCTCCATATTTTCAAGCACAGTGGTGGCTGCATCATGTTATGGGTATGGTTGTAAAAAATAAATGGAATGAAGCTAAGCACAGGCAAAATCCTACAGGAAAACCTGGTTCAGTATGCTTTCCACCAGATACTGGGAAATGAATTAATCTTTCAGCAGGACAATAACCTAAAACACAAGGCCAAATCTACATTGGAATTGCTTACCAAGAGGATAGTGAATGATCCTGAGTGGCTGAGTAACAGTTTTGACTTAAATCTACTTGAAAATCTATAGCAAGAACTGAAAATGGTTGTCTAGCAATGATCAACAACCAATTTGACAGAGGTTAAAGAATTTTGAAAAGAATACTAGGAAAATGTTTCACAATCCAGGTGTGTAAAGCTCTTAGAGACTTACCCAGAAATACTCATAGCTGTAATCGCTGCCAAAGGTGCTTCTACAAAGTATTGACTCAGGGGTGTGAATTCTAATTTAAATGAGAAATTTCTGTATTTCGTTTTCATTGTCTAAAAACATGTTTTCACTTTGTCATTATGGGGTAATGTGTATAGATGGATGAGATTTTTTTTATATTTAATACATTTTGAATGCAGGCAGTGTACAATACATGACAACAAAATGTGGAATAAGTCAAGGGGTATGGATCCATTCTGAAGGCAGTGTATATTATAACGTACGTATGTACCTGCCAGCCATTGCTATTGTAGAATGCTAGTAAGATGTTGTCCTTAATTTCTGAACATCTTTAACTGAAACTGTTCGCGATCTGTTACAACATACTGTAAATAATACAGTATATAGCAATTACATTATCAAACCCGTACAGCAAAGTACATTGTTTTCAAGGTATAAGCTAATCAAATCCATAAGCTTAAAAACAAACGTTGAATTTCATCATGATTATTTGCCCTTTCCATGTTTTTGACAGCGACATGGAAATATTTATATATTGGGGATTCTCCAGGCATTTCCAATTGCACATCAAAACCAGTGGAAAGAAACCAAAACAATAGTGACCTTTACGAAACATGTTATATTAAGTATGAAAGGTCAGCTGGTGGGGGTGGTGCAAGAGTAAAGCAGAGACACAGGGTTGCGTCCCAAATGGCACCCTATTCCCATGGCACCCTCTTCCCTATATAGTGCACTATATAGAGAATAGGGTGCCATTTGGGACACAAGCACAGACAAATAATCGGGCAGCTATCCAGAGAAAATGGTGGAGGTGGAGGATGTTGGAAACCCTTCAGCTCCTCTTGAATGTATTGCTTTTCAATGAGAGCCTTGGAGATGCTTTGCTATGCAAGATGTCGGCCATCTTGGAGAATCGAGTAAATTTAGTAGGCATGTTGCACCTAGGTTAAAGCTACTTGATGGACTTGGATTGGTTTTTAAGGATTTTTGCTATTGCTATGTTTTTGTAGTTAAATGATCATTGGATTTCACCAATTCAAAGTGAGTGTCAAATTGGGGTATAGTGTTGTCACGGCACTCCTCTTCTAAGGAGGAGGAGTAGGAAATATCGGACCAATGTGCAGCGTGGTAAGTGTCCATAATTTGATTTTTAATAAATCAAATGAACACAGAACAAAATAACAAAAACACGAACAAACAACCGAAACAGTTCTGTATGGTGAAACACAGACACAGAAATTAACTACCCACAACCCATAGTGAGAAAACTGGCTACCTAAGTATGATTCTCAATCAGAGACAACGATCGACAGCTGCCTCTGATTGAGAACCATACCAGGTCTCACAGAAATACAAACATAGAAAAACAACATAGAATGCCCACCCCAGCTCACGCCCTGACCAAACACAGAAATAGACAACCTAGACATAAAACATAGAAAAATACAAAGCAAACTATGGTCAGAACGTGACAAGTGTTCATACTTTTTACAGTGTTATCTGTGCAATAGCATTACAAATGTGTAACGGCTGATTTCCTCCTCTTCGTCTGAACTGGGCAGACGGGCGGCTCAGACGGCGCTGGGCAGACGGGCGGCTCAGACGGCGCTGGGCAGACGGGCGGCTCAGACGGCGCTGGGCAGACGGGCGGCTCAGACGGCGCTGGGCAGACGGGCGGCTCAGACGGCGCTGGGCAGACGGGCGGCTCAGACGGCGCTGGGCAGACGGGCGGCTCAGACGGCGCTGGGCAGACGGGCGGCTCAGACTGCGCTGGGCAGACGGGCGGCTCAGACTGCGCTGGGCAGACGGGTGGCTCAGACTGCGCTGAACAGACGGGCGGCTCAGACGGCGCTGGACAGACGGAAGACTCTGGCGGCTCAGGACAGACGGGAGACTCTGGCGGCTCAGGACAGACGGGAGACTCTGGCGGCTCAGGACAGACGGGAGACTCTGGCGGCTCAGGACAGACTGGAGACTCTGGCGGCTCAGGACAGACGGGAGACTCTGGCGGCTCAGGACAGACGGGAGACTCTGGCGGCTCAGGACAAACGGGAGACTCTGGCGGCTCAGGACAGACGGGAGACTCTGGCTGCGCTGGAGAGGAGGAAGGCTCTGGCAGCGCTGGACAGGCGGGAGCAACTGTAGAAAGAAAACGGAGAGACAGCCTGGTGCGGGGGGCTGCCACCGGAGGACTGGTACGTGGAGGTGGCACCGGATATACCGGACCGTGAAGGAGTACAGGAGCTCTTGAGCACCGAGCCTGCCCAACCTTACCTGGTTGAATGCTCCCCGTAGCCCGGCCACTGGGCTGTGCTGGCGAACCGGGGACACCATGCGTAAGGCTGGTGCCATGTACGCCGGCCCGAGGAGACGCACTGGAGACCAGATGTGTTGAGCCGGCTTCATGGCACCTGGCTCGATGCCCAACCTAGCCCGGCCGACACGAGGAGCTTGAATGTATCGCACTGGGCTAAGCACGCGTACTGGGGACACCGTGCGCTCCACCGCATAACACGGTGCCTGACCAGTACGACGCCCTCTCACTCCGCGGTAAGCACGGGAGGTTGGCTCAGGTCTCCTACCTGGCTTAGCCACACTCCCGGTGTGCCCCCCCCCCCCCCCAAGACATTTTTGGGGCTGACTCTCGGGCTTCCAACCGCGTCGCCGTGCTGCCTCCTCATACCAGCGCCTCTCTGCCTTCGCTGCCTCTAACTCTGCCCTGGGACGGCGATATTCCCCTGGCTGAGTCCAGGGTCCCTTGCCGTCCAGAATCTCCTCCCAAGTCCATGAATCCTGTGTCTTCTGCCGCTGCAGCTGCTGTCCTTTACCTCTCTGCTTGGTCCTTGGTTGGTGGGTGTTTCTGAAATGGCTGATTTCCTCCTCTTCGTCTGAAGAGGTGTAGCAGGGATCGGACCAAAACGCAGAGTGGTAAGTGTCCATGTTTTATTATAAAAAAAACTGAACACTACACAAAACAAAATAACAAAGAGAATCTAACCGAACAACAGTCCCGTGTGGCACAAACACTGACACGGAAGACAAACACCCACAAACCAACAGTGAAAACAGGCAACCTAAATATGGTTCCCAATCAGAGACAATGCAAAACACCTGCCTCTGATTGAGAACCATATCAGGCCAAAATACAAACCTAAACATAGAAACACATAACATAGACTGCCCACCCCAACTCACGCCCTGACCATACTAACTAAAGACAAAACAAATGAAAATAGAGGTCAGAACGTGATCAAATGTATTCTCTGGTTGCAGTTGTTCTTATTTTTATGCAGTGCTATTTGTGATATTGTCCAACGTACAATGCGCACACTATGGGAATAAATATATTTACAATATTGAATTCAGTTTTATGATGTTTAAGAGATAAGATTTGTGGAAATAATTATAATTTTCTAAAGGAGTCCTTAACTGGGAGGCACAATAATTCAAACAATTCTTCAACATGCTTGGAAATCTTTGAAAATCGACAGTAATATCTGTAATTGGGTTACAGGGGAAATAGATTGCGGACTGGCACGAATTGAGTTAAACATTGATATTTTCAATTGGATTGCTTGGAAATTAAATTTGAACTTCCAAAAGACCAGCTATTTAATCTCATTCCTGCTTGAGAATATCTGAAAAACATTACTTTCCAAAACCATACAGCATAGCAAAAGTCAAATCTAAATCCATCAGGTTTATTAAAATGTCTGGAACCTGTATGAAAAGAGGGAAAACCCATCGAGAAATGACATGTTTGTAAAGACCTTGAGACACCACGAATGAAATTCCTGTCATACCCCCTCTGGAATTCCGCTCTACGATTTTACAAGATTATGAATTTTACAAATATTTCTCCCTCTTGGTATCAATCATCCACAGCCTGATATTTGAATGAGCCAAATGCATTCCAGAGCATGTGAACTCTGACCTTCCCTGTTTGATACACTCTATATCGTTGAGGTTAATGACAGCAGCCAGCGTGCACAGGCCTGTGGGATCGTCTCAGTGCAATCGTCTAGTGTCCTTGTGTGCTGTTATGAAAAGAGCTCAGCTGAGGTAAGGACACAAAGTGGGGCTGGCAAGGCACTAGTAGCACTAGGTCCGCCTGGCACTAGACACCTCGCTAAAGCTAATAACCTAAATGTGGAGCTCAGCATGGGACCAGAAGAGTTGTGAGTCACTCAGAATGATTGCTCCTATAGCAACAATAAGCACTGGGTAGAAAATGCAATAAGTCTTTGTCTTGTCTAACCTTGTCTTGCCTAACCTTGAAAAATACACGTAGGTCTTTGCCAACGATGGACGTTTAAAGGGTTTTGAAAATGGACTTGAATCCATATGGAAGTTGAAGAGATAGAACACCCCTATGTATTGGGTAGCCATAGGATATCTTTTATGGTACCATATCGCCACAACACTCAGTGAGTTTTTTTCATGTTTTTAAATGTTTGAGACAATAGCCGGTTAAACAATTATTTCAAAATCAGTAAGACGAAAAATGCTATTACGTCAGTGGGTGAGCGATAAGGGGTGTTGCATTCTTCTGCTAGTTTTACCTAAAATGTCTGTCATGCGGTAAGACAGAGATGGTCAGTGGCTTTTGTGATGGATCAGCTTGTGACTGCCTTTGACAGCCCTGTTGATGTGTTGCTAACTGCTGGTGCCTGCCTCTGATTGCCTACTGAACATGCAATTGGAATTCAAGTAAAAGGTGTTTGTTGAGTACAGAGAGAACTTCTAAGACATGGTTCACCAAATCCCAAAATGTAGCACATGATCTATTAATGATTCTGGTTGTAAAATAGTTTGAATATGTATTTTTCATTATTAAAATGGAATGGGAAATACGTCATATTTAGGTTGTTACCTGGTCAGATTACAACCCAAGAGAGATGTTTTTTTTTCTTGTTGCAATTTTTTAAATTAACAATATGCCTTATATAGGCAGTGTGGTACCTTACCATTACATTATAAAATACATCACAATCACATCTTTGCAACCTTATCATGACATTATATAAAAGACATCAGAATGATGTCATTGCAACTAGTTTTGACCGCTGGGATAATACTAGGTATGCACATTTCTGCTTTGAGAAATGTGGACCAATGCTCATACTCTTGAATGAAGATCAATTCTCCTAGAGGGCAAACATACCTACTATATTATGTCCCAATGTCCTGCTGTTAGCAAAAATGTGGATTTTTTGTTGTTGTTGAATTTACCAACAAATCAATATCATACAAACTGTACATTTACTCTTTAGTATTTTAGTATTTTAGTCTAAAGAAAGAATCCTCATCTTTCAACACAATAGACGGGAAAATGGTCTCTTTTACCATCCCCCTTGGAGTTTTAGAGTTTGAGCAATGCCATTTACGTTATGTAAGGACCAGGCAACATTCCAACCACTCATCCAAAAGTATTCAGAATGACAGCTTTATCTTGACTGTATCATGTAGTTAACTCCCCAGGAAAGTGGCAATGTTTGGAAACTACATTTGACTAACTCCTGTACCCCATAACACAAGGCTCTCCAACCCTGTTCCTGGAGAACTACTCTCCTGTAGGTTTTTGCTCCAACCCCAGTTGTAACTAACTTGATTCAGTTTATCAACCAGCTAATTATTTGAATCAGGTTTGCTACATTAGGGTTGGAGTGAAAATCTACAGGACAATAGCTCTCCAGGAACAGGGTTGGAGACAACCTGCCATAACACCACCTGCCATTTGCCCTAGTATTTTGGATGATAAAATGGTCTGGGGGACATTGAGCTTCTGTCAAACAAACTCTTCCATTTTGAGCTAACATGACAGCTATTAGTCACTTGAGATGAGGGCACAATTCAAATTGTTCAAATTGTACGATGTTTTTTTCCCCACTGCCTTTCGCTGTACCACAGCCTTCCTTTGCAGTTTAGGCTGTGTGCCATTAATTATGCTAAAAGATTTGTCTAACATCCCCCACTTTGGTAGAACTAATCTCATGCGTGATAATCAAGAATACTTATTCTCTGAGAGCAATTCTGTGCGCACAAAATAAGTATCTTGAATTTTAGATACACGAAAAAGGGTTCTACGGATTTACACCATCTTAAAACGTTACATAACCCACTCTACGCTCACGACAGACTTAAATAAGCGAAGGTTATGCAACTCCACCTAACTGCACTTTGCCATTGAATAGCAAAGCAAATTAAGTAGGTGCAAAGGAATTTACAAGTGAAGCAAAACATTGTACCAGATTCCTGCTTTTGTTCTCGACACGCATTAAGCCGCTGTCTTCACATAAAAAGAAGGTACAGCTGTAAAGTATTTCCTCTCGCACTGATGACTCACAGGAAGTTATGGAAAAGTGAAAAATAAGTCACAGCCCCACACACAGCAGTACTGTTCCAACACAACACAGTTAACAGCAGATCAGGGTTGCGTCTCAAATGCCACCCTAATGCCTCTTTCATGCGCTACTTTTGACCAGGGTCCATAGGGATCTGGTCAAAAGTAGTGCTCTATATAGGGAATAGGGTGCCATTTGGAAGGTAGTACAGTACAGGGCTGCCAGCAAGGGGGTGGGGGTACTAGGAAGTGTTATTTTTCACTATTATGTATAACTCTGCCTGCTTATAAATTCAGAATGGCCAGTGTATGTGTAAAGCCTTTCATGGACTGATTAATATTTTAACAGAAACATTGCTTTTTTATCAGAAGAACATTTTTCCCATTTCTATCCTCTGCTCTTGATGTAAGCCTTGTGTCACTACGCATTACAGGCTTTTGCTTTTATCTCACATGATTATATTACTAGATCAGCCACCATCGCTACATCACCCCCCCTTTTAGAGATCAAAAATAGACCTTTGTCTCAAATTGAACACAGGGCATTCTGATTCTTCTTCACTCAGTTCATCCACTACTTGTTCTCTCTCTCTCTCTCTCGCTCTCTCTCTCTCTCTCTCTACACTGCTTATACAAAACATTAGGAACACCTGCTCTTTCCCTGACATAGACTGACCAGGTGAATCCAGGTGAAAGCTATGCTCCCTTATTGGTGACAAATACTATTTTATTTTATTTGGATTTGTTAAATCCACTTCAATCAGTGTAGATGAAGGGGAGGAAGCAGGTTAAAGAAGGATTTTTAAGCCGTTTTGTGTCAAGAACTGCAATACTGCAGTGTTTTTCACTCTCAACAGCTTCCTGTGTGTATCAAGAATGGTCCATCACCCAAAGGACATCCAGCCAACTTGACACAACTGTGCCCCGATGAAGTGAGGTTGTTCCGAGGGCCCCCAAAAAAGGGTGGGGGTGCAACTCAATATTAGGAAGTTGTTCCTAATGTTTGGTATACTCAACTACTCTATTATATATACACTGAGTATATCTTGATACACACAGGAAAATATTGAGCGTGAAAAACCCAGAAGCGTTACAGTTCTTGATACATTCAAACCGGTGCGCCTGGCACTTACTACCAAACCCCGTTCAAAGGCCCAAAATCTTTTGTCTTGCCTATTCACCCTCTGAATGGCACGTACACAGTCCATGTCTCAATTATCTCAAGTCTTAAAAATCCTTCTGTTAAACTGTCTCCTCCCTTCATCTACGCTGATTGAAGTGAATTTAATAAGAGACATCAATAAGGGATCATAGCTTTCACCTGGATTCACCTGGTTAGTCTGTGTCATGAAAAGAGCCAGTGTTCCTAATGTTTTGTACACTCAGTGTTAATTTGTCTCTTCATCACAATCAGTTATCACTGTTATATTCTGGTGACGTTCTCATGAGTTGTAAGGTAAAAGCTGTACATGATTCAAATATTGTGTCCAAAAATACCTATTTGTAGGTAGCATTATTGCTATAGCAGGCTACAGGCCCTTGAAGCATTGGTTTAGCTAACGCTGGCCTCACTGAAAATACCAGCCAATGTAATGGTTCCCCATTCCCAGAGTAATCCACATTCTTGGATCTCATTAAAGTTATCAATTAGCTGATCAACATTTTATGCTGTCCGTGCACATTTCCTGCAAGCCGTATGTATCTACAAACTGACTGCTGCACCAAGAGAATTCTCTCTCTGACAGATCAATTTTATGTCTCAAACTACAGACATATAATACGATTAATGCTGTGAGATATATTAACTACTTTAAAAATATAAATATTTATGTGTACTCTCTCTCGCTATATATATACCTTACTCTTATACAGAAGCTGGCCCTATACAATATACTGTACAGTAATGGTCCTGTGCCAAAAAAAGTAGGTACCATAACAGTCATAATCTGCATAGTTAAAAGTGATGAGAATCCCCCAGCATGCTCGCCAGCTAGAATCCCCCCACCCCCACCCGAATACTCCAAAGTCACCAGTCAGCATGATTCATATCACAGCATTAGGATTTAAATATACACCTAATTTGATATGTAAATATAGGCCTACATATGCATCATATATTATACATATACTTGCAATATGTTATCTAGTAATTTCACGAACCCTGAAAAGAAAACCCCCTGATGGTATACTTAACGGGGTGATAATTCAATAAAGATGGACATTTTTCATCCCTAAATTGCATTTGAAAAGCATAAAAGAATGACACGGCTAATTCTTAGCTCCAACAACAGTGTGGACTGACGGAATACATTCAGTCATTCAGTTCCATATTGTACAGTTCCTGTACGCAGCCCCTAGAACAAGGTTGAATTAAATATTTATCACAAATAGCTGTATTAATCATAAATATTCATAGCAGTACAGTTGTTATTTTCTTAGAAAATGTATTTACAGTGCTGGCATAACATTTTGCAATTATTCAACAGGACAGTTCAGCAAAGCCTCACTACAACACAATTTTGCTTTACTATTGCTATTAATGAATTATTCCTTAGAAACATGTAGAAATACAACGTTTAGTTTCATGGTTAGTAGACATGGGTGAGTCTATTGATTTCTATCGGTTGGTATTACTGTAAGTGAGGACCACGCTTTCCTCTTCATATGATTATGGTTTCTTCAAGCAACTAGATTTTTTTTCTTCTGATTTTGAATCAATACGAGGAGACTTGGGGTTTTACAATCACTCATCACTCATCTGGAATGTAACAGCGTGAGAATGAGATCATTCCTAGTATGAATAATACAGAGTACAGAATAATCCACTAAGTGAATGATTTGTCTGTGGAGAGAAACAAGAAGTTTCTGTCTCTCTCTCTAGATCTATCCCCCTCCCTCTATTACTCTCAGAGCACCTCTAACTCAAAATACTAGTTAGTCAGATCATCATTTGTAGTGCAAATGTTGCCCAAATGGTAAGTTAAATGAATAGCAGTGTCTAAACGACATAATAGTTTCAATGCTAATCCACTTAGTCAACATCAATCAATTGATACTGAAAAGACAGTACTAGCGAGAGAAGAAAGCAAAACACTGAGAGAACATTGAGTCCTCTTGCATTTCTCTGTTTTGGAGAAAAGACAGCTATATTGCCAATTTAGAGGAAATAAACATAATATTAAACCGACTCAGACACAGCTGTCCAGACAGAAACAGTCTCTTTAAAAAAAAAATCTCTTCTATAATGTGCACAGGTGCAGCTTAATTCAATTGGAAAATGTTGCCATGGTATTACATGAATATGTTTCCATGTTACCAGTACAACTGTTGTCATGGAGATGATTGAACTTATTTAAGGCCGAAACAGAGTCTGGTTCAAAAGGAGCTTGCATTTTTTCATTGTCCTTGTTTAATTTTTATTTTGTTTCTAGCCACACCGAGTGAATAGAATTGATACAACACAGTGCCTCACGTATTAGAATAAAGAAAAAGTCGAGGGGGTGTGGTATATGGCCAATATACCACGGCTAATGGCTATTCTTAAACACGACGCAATGCGGAGTGCCTGGATACAGCCCTTAGCCGTAGTACTGTATATTGGCCATATACAACAACAAAAAACGAGCAGCCTTCTTGCTATTATAAACTGGTTATAAATATAATTAGAACAGTAAAAATACATGTTTTGTCAAACAGCAGTCAGGGCTCAAACCCCCCATTTTATTATTAGGTGTATAAAATCAGAGGTTGGCTTTCAATGAACATCAGATTTCCACTGGTATATATACACTAGTTGTATTGTGCAAAATATAGAAATTACGTGCTGAAACGATAAACTGCCTTTAGAAAAAATAAGTTGTTTTTGTTTACAATTACATGAATGTCACTTGGACCGTTGGTTAGGTTGGATAAGTTAGGTTAGTTAGTGTAGTGTTCACTTACCTGTTGTTAGGTTAGTTGGTTAGGTTGGTTAGGCTTGTTTGAGTTACTTTTGACCATTTCAGCCAAATATGCACCGAAGGAGGACTGTCTCAATTTAGAGGTTGTCACAAGGAACTCCCCTTACAACCCTATCTGGCTTCATCTCAAATGGCACCCTATTTCCTACATAGTGAACTACTTCTGATCAGAGCACACAGGGCACTGTTAAAAAGTATTGCACTATGTAGGGAATAGGAGAAACTCTGTCTGCAGCCACATCTTTCACCAGAGGATTTACCATTAATTGACAGTGGAGTGATATGATTGACAGTTGGGTATTTTATTCTCTCCACCTTGTCAGAGTGGCTTGTTAGTTTGGCCCCATCTTCCCAGAATTCTCTTCTTGCATTCCAGTGACTTTTCAGAAGTCCACTGACTTTTCACCGCACGATGAATGAAAGAAAGAAAATAGTAGCAATGGCAGTCAAAGTGTTGCATAAGAGTCATTTGGTCTCTTACTCTCCATTGGTTTAAATGTGGTTTGAACGGTTTCATTTTCACTGAACATACACAGCCATGGCCCATTTGCCACACAGTTAGTCTTGACTGCCTCTCAGTTTCACCTACAGTATGTGTGGCCACCGATGTAGAAACAAGGGAATTTTCTGTGTTATTTGAATGTGTGGGAGGACCATGGTTATTCATGTAGGCCTTTATTAAGCAAGCAGTAAGTTGAGAAGATTTGAGTTAAGAAGTTACTAGTGGGATTTTACAGCAAAGTAACGTGGTTCAGAGAAGAAGTCCAATGTTCAAACAAGTTGTGAGATTATGTATGAGTATGTAAAACAAGTTGTAAAGTACCAACGTCTCATACAAAATAGCGTAGGATGCAGGCCTGAATTTGCTTGTCAATTCTGATACTGTATTCCAGTATATTGTGCCTACATATAGTCTCATTAAAATATGTCAAATATTGACATTTAACCACTGTATTTATGTCATCTGAGCTGACATATGACTTATGTAAACATGTATTTCCATGTGCTGTGACTGAGTAAATGCAATGAACACAATGAAACGTTACATTTTTTTAAGGCTAGAATCCTTTGATTCTCTCAAACTGCATTGTACCATCGAAAAGCAACAGAAACTGACATCCACATGTCATCGCACCTATATCAAATGAGCCAAGATGGTTGGACAGCAAACGACCACTAAAGTAACAGACCAGGGCCCTAAAAGCATCTAGGGCTAAAGGACCTGCAGCCTTCATCTGGACCAAGTGTCTTTACTATCCTCACTACAGACATCTCAGAAAGATTTGCTGGTGGTGGGGCAATTCAGCACTGAGGGATGCGTCAGGGGCTGTCAAATAAAAAGTGAGTGCTTTCCCTGGGTAATTTAATCCCGCGCTTTTATGGAATCATCAGTGCCACAGTTTGAGTAGTTAGAGCCGCAGTAAAAGGAACATAATTGTCGTTCTTTCATTCTGCTGTAATACAGGGAATAATATATGTGCCATAATTACAGACTAGATAATAGTCGGCAGCAGATTGGAAATGCCTAACGTCCTGTGTTTAATGTCAATGGAAGGTACATCATATCTAGTCCATTTTGGCTATTTTGGTGCTAGTCAAACCTTACGTCAAAGCATAAGTCGGACCTTGTGGCTTGACTTGCATGATTGCCCAAAATGTTCTCAAATGTTCTCAAATCGTTTTAAGATGATTGAAGAAGTGTAAAGTTGTATTTCTCAATAAATGAAACCAAACAGAAATTATTCTTGGGCATTGATTTGAGTCATTTGTTTAAATTATGCGTAGGAGGGACATGCCATGAAAGGTCTTCTTTCTGCTACAATTAAAAGGCAGTTAGAGTGCATGGGAATTCAGGTATGTAAGTGTATTCTTTGGTTCCCGGTTTGCTTATAGTGATTGCCAGAAAGATTTTTGATGGACATTATAATGTGCTAATCGGCAACACTAGCCATTGAGTTACTCACTCATACCATAGTAGCTTCTCTATAAGTACAGCACTTGTAACTACTGTGATTGAACACTATTTTTCCCACCAATTTTACATATCTGTGTTCTTTCACCAGAAACGATTGCTTATATTATGACTGTTCTCAGATTTTGAATTCAAAGATGTTAGGTGTGTATTTAAAAAAAATGCTGTTGCAAAATAATATACAGTACGGTATATAACAATTGACATTTTGCTGATCATCAGGTCCATGAAGTAACCTGTCATGTTTCTCTGCTGCCTGAAATATTGTATGTCAACATTAACTCCATCTGTGCAGTTACGAACCCATGTTTCTTTACTGGAGAAAAGCAGCTTCTAGTTCCATGTTGTTGTCACCAGACATTTATGCCACTTGGGCCTTTCCATTCATATATGCCAGCTCATTCCTCTCGCTCTCGGCTAAACCAATCAAAGGTGAGCCTCCTGCTTCACCCAGATGGTCCAGGGAAGACATCTGCGTGTCTGACTTATGAATTCATGCCACTGGATTGGCTTTACACCGGCTGTATCTTTAATGCATGTACTGTACAGTAGGCCTATGTGGGAGAGCACGCAGTTGTTGATTTGACCTTTAACACTAGACATAAAGGTGGCAATGTTGGAATTTAACCACATAAAGCGCAATACCTTATAGTATGTCATTATAGTGACATAAGTTATACGATATAACTAATATGTCACTTAAAGTGACTTAACTACCTACTATTGCTAAAAAAGGACATGTTGACATATTTCTAAGCAGATATATCTGTCCCATTTTGAAATGTAACCACATTAAGTGCAATACCTTTAGTGTATTTTCATCACTGCCTTAAATCAACACAGCAATGTATAGCTCCACAAATGAACTCCCCAGCCTTTCCTCCCTTTACAACATACCAGCAGGTCGACTCTCTCATTTTCACATTTTCCATCATCTCGCTCATCATGAAACATTACTGCAATGAGATCCGTGGATGGGAGAAACAGAGCAGACAGAGCGTTCCACAATCCTTAAATAAACTCAATGTGACAAGATGGTTACTTTCTCTCTCTGCTGTGACAGTTAATTCTGGACTAGGAAAAATGTCAGAAATGTTTAGCTGCGCTTGACTAGAGTTAATTACAGCCCCTGAGGAAACTCTGACTGGAGCTGCTAATGGCATTGACTTGCAGATAACATTCCTTTTACATTAATGTTTTTAGCCACAGATCTAATTTGCTTAATATCAAATATTTAGGTTGCCGCAATTAAATTGACAATGTTACAGTTTAAAAATAGAAGTGTCTTTTTTTTCTCTCCAATTGTTGCGTTGGGGCAGAGTCAGGCATCATGCTTTTGCTTTGTTAAGGTCATTTTTGTTTGACGCGCCGGTGTGATGAGAAATTGTGAAAGGACGCCAATTATCTGTAGTTAGATTATGAATTCGAATTTAACAACACATGAAAAAATGAACATATGATTTGTAGCATTTACTCACTCACGCTCACATGGTCATCTTTTACCATGATTGTCTCTTGAGACACAATATTAGATGTCATGATAAGGCTGCAAGTTTCAGGTAACTTTCACTAAATTCCCAGGTTTTCCAGATATCCTGGTTGGAAGATTTATGGAATCAGAAGGGAATAAGCCGAAAATTCGGAATCCTATAAACATGATTATTCTGCAATCCTACATGTGGATATAGATATTTTTACCAGCTTCGCTCATCTAGTCTCAAGTTGATTATACCTTTCTGAAAGTAGTAGATTTTAAGTAACAATTTGTCATGTAAAGAGAAACCTGCACAATACTCTTGCTAGTTTCACTTATTTTTATTCAGGCTTCCGTGTCGGGCTCTTGGCCTTCGTCAGAGCTTTTTGAAAGTTTGTAAAAAAGTTATAAACTAACAATATGTCAACAATGTGGGGCGGTTTCCCGGCCACAGATTAAGCCTAGTCCTGGACTGAAAAGCATGCTCAATGGGGAATTGCTTTCAAAATGTGTTTTTAGTCCAGGACTAGGCTTAATATGTGTCCGGGAAACCATCCCTATATGTCTTGTCAGGTGAAAATCGGCATTATTGTTGCCATTATTCTAACTATAGTGTCCTATAGTCATTATAGTCATTGTTGGATAGCATATGGTGTGTAATGTATTGTCTAAAAGTTGTGTAATGTGGCAGCATGGGGTGATTTAAAAAAAAATACAAATGTTGGAATTCTACGAAAAATAAAACAGTACTATATCTTGATTGGATATTGTATTCAACCCCCTGAGCCAATACATGTTAGAATTACCTTTGGCAATGATTACAGCTGTCAGTCTTTCTGGATAAATCTCTAAGAGCTTTCCGCAACTGGATTATGCAACATTAGCCCATTTTTGTTTTCGAAATCCTTCAAACTCTGTGAAATTGGTTGTTGATCATTACTAGAGAACCCTTTTCAGGTCTTGCCATAGATCTTCCTTCTTCCCACTCTGTCAATTACGAATAGGATTGTGGAGTAACTACAATTTTGTTGATCCATCCTCAGTTTTATCCTATCACAGCCATTAAATTCTGTAACTGTTGTAAAGTCACCATTGGCCTCATGGTGTAATCCCAGAGAGATTTTCTTCCTCTCTTGCAACTGAGTTAGGAAGGACGCCTGTATCTTTGTAGTGACTGGTTGTATTGATACATCATCCAAAGTGTATTTAATAACTTCACCATGCTCAGAGGGATATTCAATGTCTGCTTTTTTATTTTGATCCATCTACCAATAGGTGCACTTCTATGCGATGAGAAAACCTCCTGGTCTTAGTGATGAAATCTATGTCTGAAATTCTTTGCTCGACTAAGAGACCTTACAGATAATTGTATGTGTAATTCAAGATAAAAAGGAGTTGGAGCACTCACTAACATAAAAGACAGAGATTGATTTATTTTTGATCACTTTAATCCATTGAACAGGAATGCGAACAGGTGACTGACGTTTCCACGTCAAGCTGAGGTTTTCCTGACCATTGCACTTAGCTCCTATTTATAGCCTAGTGGCCGATTGAGACACAACAATGTAAACAAATAATAATGATAATATGTTTCAAGGTCAATGGCAAATTATAGCACAAAATAATATGAGAAATAGTGTGCCTCATTAATCAATAGGCCCTGTCAAAATATACATACACTCTTAGAAAAATGGGTTCCAAAAGGGTTCTCTGGCTGTCCCCATAGGAGAACCCTTTTTGGTTCCAGGTAGAACCCTCTGTGGAAATGGTTCCACATGGAACCCAACATGGTTTCACCTGGAACCAAAAGGGTTCTACCTGGAACCTAAAGGAGTTCTTCAAAGGGTTCTCCTATGGGAACAGCCTATTAACTGTTTTTAGTTCTACGTAGATAGCACCTTTCTTTTCTAAGCGTGCAGGTGATATTTGGGTGTCTGTGAATCCGGAGACACAGAGACCCCAAAAAATCAAGACAACAATAGTATAACATTGTTTAACCCTTTCGGATCCACAGTGTCTGAGGAGTACTGCCAGAATACCTCTATGGATATGTTATCTGGCTACAAAGCGCACTACGTCCCATAGTGTCAGGTAAACAGTAGCCCTATTAAACCCCTATCTCAGTAGGTTGATTTCTTAATCTCAAAATGTGTTCTAGCATTGCCAGCCTTTTTAGGAAATACCAGGTATGTGCTTAAGATCATCATCAACTAGGGATGCGACACCGAGTGAATATTGGTTACACTTGACGTTCAGTCTCTCTATATCCCGCGTGACGCAGGACTACCTACGAACGTTCTCTCGCTCTCTCAACACTAGACGGGAGGGCATCTTATCTCCGTCTAACTTTATTCTGTCTCTCACTGTCAAAGCCCTCACATCAAACGACTTCCAATATGAGGGAAGTTCCTACCAATAGATTCGGGGTAACGCGTTGGGAGCTGCATTCGCTCCTAACTATGCGAATTTATGTGTGGGACACTGGGAGGACACCTTCATTCATGGTGTCCAGAACAAAAAAAAACAAAAAATCCAGAATGTCCCTCTTTGGAAAAGATACATAGTCGGGACAAAATAGACGTCTTGGATCTTACAATCCACAAAAATAAAGAAAACAAGTTGGAGTCTACTATCTTCCGCAAGCCGCAGAGTAGAAATATACTTTAAGCGCATTCAGTAACCACACCGTACACCTTAAGCGGTACATTCCTAAGACTCAAACGTAACTGTAGTACATACATAGATTTCGAGCGCAAAGCTAATGATGTGCGCACCTATACCCATGCTAGAGTGACTGAACGTCAAAGCCTACTCACTGGCACTAATAGAAACCAGGACAAAACGCCCTCACGTTTGTGTTTTTCCACGGAATACAGCGCATGTGCCGGTCGCGTCAAATCCATTGTATTGAAACACTGGAACATCTTCAAAAGTGATGCAAATATACGAGAGTTTAGAACATTGTCCCTCGCAGTTGTTTTCGCCGTGAGCGAAATCTTGCCGATTCAGTTACGCACAGCATGCAAGCTACCCAAGAAGAGTGCCGCTTCTTTTAGCTGGCCACAGTGTACATTGTGACAATACGACCAATACTAAAGTTTTTTACCACCCGAGAACAGGTAAAGAATACAAAAATCCAACGCTTCATTAATTGTAGCACCATACATATAATATACATGTTCAAAGGCATTGAAATTTAGCATCACTGAAAATAAGGCTGCTATTCGTAATAGAAATACGGACTATGCTATTGTGCGCCACTGCATCGAAGTCAACCATGGACCGCCTTCCTCCTTACACTTTGTAGCCATAGAACATGTCCACATTTCACCAAGAGGTGTCACCTTACCTAAACTTAAACAAAGAGAGGCACTCTGGCAGTACTCCTTAGACACTGTGGATCCTAAGGGTTGTTAGCTTGATGTTTTGGGTCTCTGTCTCCGGATTCATAGACAGCCACATTTCACCTATGTATATTTCTTACATGGCCTATTGATTAACGAGACACACTATTTATCGTATTATTTTGTGATATCATTTGCCATTGACCTTGAAACATATTGTAATTATTATTTTTACATTGTTGTGTCTCAATGGACCACTTGGCTATAAATATGAGCTAAGTACAATGCTCAGGTCACTCTGAGGAAGCTGTCAGTCACCTGTTACCATCCTGTACAATGGATTAAAGTGAGCAACATAAAATTCCTTTTTTGTTGAGTGCTCCAACTCATTTTTTACCTCGAATTAGTCCTTTTAGAAGTTTTTCTTGGTAAGCCGTTTTCTTGATTTTTGTCTTTGTTGTTGAGTACCCCTTCTTTTCTTTGTTTGCTGGAGCACCAAGGCCCACCTGAACTCTCATGTGACCTGTTAAGCACATTTTTACTCCTGACTTTATTTAGTCTTGTCATAACAAAGGGGTTGAATACTTATTGACTGAAGACATTTGAGCTTTTCATTTTTAATATATATATTTTTTTAAATAACCTAATTCTGCTTTGACATTATAGGGTATTGTGTGTAGGCCAGTGACAAAAAAATTGAAATGTAATACATTTTCAATTCAGGCTATAACACAATAAAATGTGAAAAAAGTTGTGGGGTTTGAATACCTTCTGAAGGCACTGTATGTTTTAATGCAATGCAATGACCTTCTATGGGCCGGTATCTAAATGCATTATTTTACAATGTCAATGTTATTAGAATATGATTTATTTGTTTGTCATGGCACTGCCTATGTCCTAAATAATTTAAGAGGTCAAATGGTTATTTTGACCTTAACATGTTAAACTGGTGTTTTGACTTGAGTGTGAGAATTGATGATGCTTGCAAAAACAATATTTATTCAGTGCTAAGCTAACCAAACCGTCCAAAGTTGGAAAATGTGATATGTTTGACATTCAACTATCTTAACTGTTGCTTCTGCACTTTGACATTTAGCCCCCGTGACCACCTGAGTAACTTAATATTTTTTCTTTCTTTCTTTCTTTCCTTTCCTTTACAAGTACCTCAATGTCTGAGACTTCCTCCGACATTTGGTGTCAGCGTTAGCTCACATGGCATTGTGGTTCCATCACTTCCTCCCTGCAGCCCGTTTTGGCATCGCTGCATTGGCACATGAAAACCTGTGAAATGTTCATGAAGGCACAACAACAGAGGGTCCAAAGGCGCCGTGAACCCAGTCCCTGCTATCAGAACCCCATAGATGGCCCGTGAAATGGGTTCGGCCCATATGACATGCTCCACTGCCAAATTCACTAGCTAACTAGCCATTACAACTAGGCCTCAGACAATGATATTATTTACCGGAAGTTGGGGGCTATGCATAGAGATAGCCATTGGAGCCATAGGAAATCCATGTGAACTGGGGCGCAATCTTTTTCATTTTCCCCTGTGTCTCGCTCTCCTACTCTATACTCTCTGAAGGCTTCCAGTGTGTGGATTGTGCTAAAGCAGCCAATCCTCTTCATTGAGACTTCAGTGTACATCTGCCTATGGTAGTGTGGGAATTGTGAATGCAGCTGTCATTCCCCCACAAACCGTCACAATAGAACAGAGTCATTAGTATTATGCGCGATGCGCCTCGGCATCAAGCAACTACCACCCTTGACAAAAAAAAATTTGTATCTGGAAACAAAGCCCTCGAATCCCGAGGGCTATAAGTGGCTTTACTTCACAACGGACTATGCTAATTACATTTTGCATGATTAATTGGACCAATTAGAATTAGTGGAGGAAGAAAATGATTCTTGGCAAGGTGAAAACATTAATTAGTCGTGAAAAAAACGTTTATTAATGTTAGGATTTAATCCCTCCCTTCCCAAATACAATGGGATTAAGAAGAAAAGACAGTTAATATGTGGCGTGTTCAATCATCCTGGGCAGCCATGGAAATAATGAGTGTCACTGTGCTACATCACCCACACAATGCCCCGCTCCCTGAAGACAGACACACATACAGTACACACACACAAACACACACAGGCACACGCACACACACACACAGCCCCACCTCCCCATTTCCAGCACCACAGTCACCCTTTAAGAAACCCCTGCCTCGTCTGTCACCCCAAAAAGCGTCAGTTGCAACAAACATTCCCCTCCTGATTGATGACTCTAGTCTACACAGATTATATGATTTATACACGCTAATCCTGTAAAAGATTTATGGCTGTGTGTGAGCATACAGTGCACGGTTGCGACATCAGAGGATAAACAACAATAGCAACAGCAGTGCAGTTAATGGCAGTCTGGCTAATAGGACTTGTAGTGGGAGTATTTGTGTGTAATAGCATTACACTACTGTTCCTATCTGTGGTGCACTGTGTTGTATGTTCATAATGGTGGTAATAGGATGCTTGATGTGGTGGCTGAAAGAGCCTTTCACACAACAAGGTAGAGACAATGGTCGCGTCCCAAATCCAAATGGCACCCTATTCCCTACGTAGTGCACTACTTTCCTATTGGCCCTCGTCAAAAGTTGTGCACTATATAGGGAATAGGTTGCCATTTGGGTGGCGCACAATCAGTGGAAGACAATGTAGCTGTTCTTTCACATTGTTCACACCCGTGTAATGCAGTGACACTTCAAATCAAGCTTGGTGGATACTGTAAGCTACTGTAACACTAGTCTGAGATTGAGTTCTAGCTGAAATACCTAAATGAATCGCTATGCATTTATTATTGGACCTACAGCTGTATGGATGATCTGATGCTTGTCCAGAGTAAGTATAGGATTGCTTTGTCAGTTTGATATTTGTATGTTTTGGAACTCACTGATTGCAATGTACGGGGTCTTGTTGTTGAGGCCTCTGATTGCTTTGAAACTCTCTCTCTGCTTTCCTCTCCCTCTCTCTTTCTCTCTCCATCTTACCCTTTCTCTGTCTGTCTGTCTCTCTCGCTCTATTTCCACCTCTCTCGCTCTCTCTCTTTCTCTTTCCTCTCTCTCTCCTCCACCCACTCTCCCCCTCCCCCCAGGGCAAAATGTACAGAAGACCTCTGCGATTACAAGCTTTCACTTGGCCCAAGGGACCCACACCAATGGGTAAAGGGAGAGTGAGGAAAACATCAAGTAAAAAAATCTTTCCACATCATAAACACAATCTGCTCAGGAAGTTAGTTTTATATTGAGCATGTTTGCTTGGCTATGATCACAATAGGTGGATTAGAGGATTTCCGGGTGTTGTCATTGCGACTTTGTCATTGAAATATTGAAGAAAATGGGCCATGGAGCACGAGTCTTATGCAAGCTTTCAATTACTTATGCAAGCTTTCAATTAAACTAGATTGGAGCATGAGTCCCATGCAGGCTTTCAATCAAACTAGCATGGAGCACGAGTCCCATGCATTCAATGAAACTAGCTTCACAGCCAAGCATTTGCACTGTCAACCTATTGCTAGATTTATCACATACATTTTGAAAGACGCATATCTATCTGTATGCTTATCATGTTGTATGGGACTGTATAGTGTGGTTTAAATTGAATTTGAAATATGTCCTTATGTTCCGGGCAACCTCTGTTATTATATTCACCCCAATATGTTTTCCTCAATTCATATTTGTGAATCAGTCCTATGTTGTGGAATAAAGTTAATGTACCTGGAGCTAAAGTGATTTCCTTTCTCGAACAGAGGAGTTTTAATACAAGAACACTCATTTTATTTGGGTAAATTGAGTGGTTGCTACGTTGGGGGATCAATCTATCCGCGCCAACAGCAGAGTAATTGAATGTGCGTCCACTTCAGAGTTTGTGTCTAGGAGATATTTTATCATAAACTCCCAAACAGTCATCTAAATGATCAAATATTACCAGAGAAGCATTGCAGCACAGCTCATCTGGGTTACAATCTGCTTCCTTTTGCTTTATGTGACTTGTATGAAAATCTCATGAGCAGAAATGATGTAGAGGAACCAATAATGTCCAGCACTAATTTAATACCTTATTACCATAAGCCTGGTGCAATGCATGCATAATAAATTGTTGTATCTTACATGGCTCAGGCATATGGTTGGAGTCGGATTCTCTTCAAACTGTACCCCATTTGCATGATAGGATGTGAGAGTTGGATGGATTTAGGGATTATATCAAACACAGCCTCCTTTTCCAGTTCATTGTACTAAAGAGAGATATCACATTCGCACAGATGGCGAGGAATTTGAAAACACTGCTACAGAGAAACATAAAATGTGCACAGGACAAAACACTTCAAAGACTGCATCTCCAACCCAAAAATGAAGGAGAATGTGTCTACCAGTTTCTGTGGTTCTCATTTCCTGTTTTTAGCAGCTAAAAGTTAGCTATAGAGGAGAACCCAATGCTGTAACATATTCTCCCAATGTTGTTAGAAGAGTTGGCTAGTTCTTGAAGTAATTCTGTGTCATTTATCATCTCTATTTTTAGATACTGAAGATAGTTCTAGAAATAATTCCGAATCTGTTCTTTGATTCAAGGTCAATAAGTCGTTCACGGCCACTCATAATCGGTTGTTAATTAAAAGGACAATCCTGATCTCTGACATTGTTAGATCATTCTAGAAGTCATAGAAAGAAGTGACATAGAGAGACACAAACGCACTCTTTATAAAAGACACTAGCTACATAAACACACTATTAGAGATGGGCAATCTACTGGTTGACCTGACATAATGCTACATGTAGTATGTTACATAATGTAACATATGTACAGTAGTATGCTTGTTCATGTTTTTTAATCTTCCCCCGTCACTGTATATTTGCTGTGTGGATGTTTTTATTTAACCGTTTGTGTATGTCTCCTCTGATTCAGAGGATTTGGGTTAAATGCGAAAGACACTTTTCGTCTGAATGCATCCAATTGTGCAACTGACTAGGTATCCCCTTCCCCTTTCCCTTACTGTGTTGCACAATCATTTCCCTTTGGAGACACACAACTATTTACACACGTAAATGTCTATGATTTGCTTATGAACTGCTATGTAGTTCCAGTGCAACTCCGACCAGTGACCTGCTAACTAGGAGGAGTTCTTTTCACATCCTCGTCTAATTAGTTGGTGCATGTCTTCCATGGTTGATTTCACTCTCAATCCTGTCATCCATCCTCATACCTGAGGGTAATTCTATATGTAGGCCACATGACAATTCTATCAACCTCCTTTTCTTCTTTAGGTGATTTGTGAAAACTTGCAGAGGAAGACCTTGAAAGAAGCGTTCAAAAAACCAAGCTTATAGTGTATTTATTTAGTCTTTGGAGAAAATGTCGTGCTTTGTGGCTCAGTTGGCAGAGCATGGCACTTGCGATACCAGGGTTGTATGTTAGATTTCCGTCGGGGTCACCAGTATGAAAATGTAGGCTGTGCATGCACTACTGTAAGACACGTTGGATAAAAGTGTTTGGACCATGGCATATATTATATTTCAAAATCAACCAATCGAATGGTCTGAAAGCAGAATTACAAGAAGCACACACGTTTGAGGTTGCTTGTCAACTTATGGCATGTGCAGAATGCAGTAGAACAGTTGAGGTCATTGGTTAAGATTTGTTTGTGGATTCAACTGATTAGCAACGTTAATCATGCTAAGAATACTGACCCACTCCCCAAAACACTCACACAACGTGTAGAACACGGTGTCATTAGAACAGTGACATACAGTGCCTTTGGAAAGTATTCAGACTACTTGGCTTTTTCCACATTTTGTTACTTTACAGCCTTCTTCTAAAATGAATTCAATTATCCCCCCCCCCCCATCAATCTACACACAATACCCTTTAAAGACAAAGAAAAAACTGGATTTTTGAAATTTTAGCTAATTTATCATTTAAAAAATATATATTTTAAACTGAAATATCACATTTACATAAGTATTCAGACCCTTTACTCAGTACTTTCTTGAAGCATCTTTGGCAGCGATTGCAGCCTCAAGTCTTCTTGGGTATGACGCTACAAGCTTGGCACACCTGTATTTGGAGAGTTTCTCCCATTATTCTCTGCAGATCCTCCCAAGCTCTGTCAGGTTCGATGGGGAGTGTCGCTGCACAGCTATTTTCAATTCTCTCCAGAGATGTTATATCGGGTTCAAGTCCGGGCTCTGGCTGGGCCACTCAAGGACATTCAGAGACTTGTCTCAAAGCCACTCCTGCGTTGTCTTGGCTGTGTGCTTAGGGTCGTTGTCCTGTTGAAAGGTGAACCTTAGCCCCAGTCTGAGGTCTTGGGCACTCTGGAGAAGGTTTTCATCAAGGATCTCTCTGTACTTTGCTCCGTTCATCTTTCCCTCGATCCTGACTAGTGTCCCAGTCCCTACCGCTGAAAAACATCCCCACAGCATGATGCTGCCACCACCATGCTTCACCGTAGGGATGGTGCCGTGTTTCCTCCAGAAGTGACTCTTGGCATTCAGGCCAAAGAGTTCAATCTTGGTTTCATCAGACCAGAGAATCTTGTTTCTCATGGTCTGAGAGTCCTTTAGGTGCCCTTTTGCAAACTCCAAGAGGGCTGTCATGTGCCTTTTACTGAGGAGTTGCTTCCGTCTGGCCACTCTACCATAAAGGCCTGATTGGTGGAGTGCTGCAGAGATGGTTGACCTTCTGGAAGTTACTTCCATCTCCACAGAGGATCTCTAGAGCTCTGTCAGAGTGACCATCGGGTTCTTGGTCACCTCCCTGACCAAGGCCCTTCTCCCCCAATTGCTCAGTTTAGCCGGGCGGCCAGCTCTAGGAAAAGTCTTGGTGGTTCCAAACTAGTTCCATTTAAGAATGATGGAGGTCACCTGAGCTCAATTTCGAGTCTCATAGCAAAGGGTCTGAATACTTATTTAAATAAGGTATTTATGTTTTTTTCATAAATTTGCAAACATTTCTAAAACCTGTTTTTGCTTTGTCATTATGGAGCATTGTGTGTAGATTGCTGAGTTTTTATTTTATTTAAAAAAATCAATTTTAGAAGAAGGCTGTAACGTAACAAAATGTTGAAAAAGTCAAGCGGTCTGAATATTTTCCGAAGGCACTGTATAGTGTCACTATAATGACATTTTGGTAAAGTAAGAAGTTTGACTCAATCTTGAACTCTACAACAGTGATTTTGTTTTCGATTATAAGAGGCATTGCATTTGTACCGATTCCTCTATTGAAATCATTATGAAACATGACAGTTTGTATAACCTCCCTGTTGTCATGGAAAGTCAAGAAGCTCGTAATGTCTGAATTTGCGGCCAGCCACAAATATCATCGGCTAGGTAACATTCATTGATTGTGAAGGCAGGGCTCTGGGAAAGGCTGTGTTAATCTGTTCTGAGTTCCCTGTCTGACATAAACCCATCCCATTCTACTGGTAAAGGTCAAACAAGCTGTTGCGAAACTAGCTAGCTGGTTTCAATTTCCTGCAACAGACAACAATCCACCTCTTTCCAATGATGAGAAATTAAGGGGTAGAACTTTGTATATTTTAATCAGTTTCACTGCCACATGCATTAGTAACAAAATGTTATGAGGCTGGTTTCCAGACACAAATTCAATGGAAGAGTTAGGACAGTTTAATCAGTGTCCGGAAAACCAGACCATGGCATGTCTAGCTTGAAGATCAAACTTTTACGACTTTCAAGAAATAGGTCGTCAGGAAACTCGTGAAGTTTGTGTCAACCTAACATTTCCTCATGTTGTAAATACTAGCCATTACAAAGTTAATACGCCAGTTCTACTGTGTATATTTTTCCTGCGTTTCGTAACTATGCCACATATGAAAGGGGCAATTTGTGGCGGAGCGGCCTGCCTCTGTCCTCCGGCCTTGTCGTTTTGTGTTAGATTTTATTTAATTGTTTATTTCAAGGCCAATCAAGAGCCAAATGGATTCTAAAATTAGTTAGTGATGAGTCATTTTGTGAAATCATCTTGTAGAGGTTACCTGACTCTAAAGAGCAGTAATTGCCATTGAAGCCCATTAAATGGGATTGGGGCTGAAACCACAGACCAAAGTGTTGTCATGTTGTTTCACATGCTTTTAGGCCTTAATAAAACACGGTTTGTAAACGTGGTTTTGCCCTTGTAAGTGAACAAAAGCTTTGAGTTCATTAAGTGATATGATTATTTCTCACAATGTGCTTTTTTAATCTAGTAGCTAACGTGATGGTTGTGTAAGTAGAAGTACTGTGTAAGCATAACTATAAGTACAGGCATACAGTCACTTAGCAATATCATTTGGCATGACAAATCAGTGTAGAGTATATTGTAAAAAGTCGACCAAAGTCATGCCATTTCTTACCAACTCAGTGCATATCAAACAAAAAATGTTCTACAAATTCTTTGCCAGCTTCATCTGAACACAAAGCAATACTTTTTATGTGAAATATGTTCCCATCATACATTCGAAGCATTATGAATGTGAGTAGGCAGCATTTAATTCGTTTTAATTTCCAGAGAAAATAAACATGCAAGAACCTGTCCACTTATACATGGATATGCTGAGAGAGAGAGAGGACTTGTTGTCTCTTAGTATGTCATGGAGGAAGTCATTTCTCTATACCACCATAGGTTTCAGATGTGGTCTAAGAGCTCAGACTGAGGGAAAAAAAGGTGTTTTGAGAGAAATGCGTTCGGGAGGGAGAGTCCCCTCAAAGAGACAAGTAATATAAACTCACACAGAGAGCTATGGTGTGGGAGACAAGAACCAGTTTCAGAAAGTTTGAAGTTTCCATTAGCAATGAAAGACCACTAAATGCATGGCTGCACGGCTGATGCTCATATCTGAACATTGTATTTGTCAAGGTCGGGGTATAAAAGTACATTAACATTACTTCTAGCCATGTCAGTCAATGTGTTCCACATAATGTTGGTTGATCCATTAGTGGTTATTTATTTCAAAGTATAGAATTTGATTTTTTCTTTATTTTAAATTGTACCAACTAATTGAGGTTCGGCAACTGCATAACCAGGCTAAATGACTCATTGTACATCACTTTGGATTACCTGCTAAATCACCAATGAGGAAGGAATAGACAAATAAGAGCCTTCAACATGAAAAAAACAATATACCAAGGAATGACCTTTTTCTCATGGCCGTTGAACATAGTCATTCATATTTTTACAGTGCAGCAGACAGATCTTTCTTTTTACAGTATAATGAAATGGAAAAACGGGGCTGGACATATTCAAGTCTTAACCGCAACCCTTTCAGTAATAATGAGAGTGAGAAAAGTAGTGCATAAGTGAAAACACTGATAAATTATGGATGATTAGAAAAGCTTTTAAAAGCTTTATGGGGGTGATTCAAATGGCTAGATAAAGAAAGAGAACGTGAAGTGCAGTCGTTGGATGAACACAGAAAATTACATTTTGACATCAAAACCAGATTGAACAGGTGAACGAACCAATATGATACATCTTGTGTACATCACTATTCATCAAAACATCAACAGTATGTATAGGTCATACCATGGTTTTATGAGATTCATGGCTCTTTTGTGCTTATCAAGGCAACTAATATGTCCTTAAAATGTATAATTTTAAAAATAATTTAAAACAAAATCTTATTTTGGTATTTGTCAACCTTTGATCTCCACACCCACTCCGATAACCGTCATTCTGAGTACGATCTAAAAGATGACATGTCTCTCTCTCATCGTGATGCTGAATGCAACTGAAACAATGGAATGAAACAGACTGAAACACAAGCAATTCTGCAACGGGTTTGTGTGTGTTGGAGTTCGTCCCAACGATGCCTCTATGATGATGCATCTACAGTATATTATATATAGTTTACAATTGGCTCATTCATCCCCCTCCTCTCCCCTGTAACTATTCCCCAGGTCGTTGCTGCAAATGAGAACGTGTTCTCAGTCAACTTACCTGGTAAAATAACGGTAAAAAAAAAATAATAATAATATTGTGTCACAGTCATAATTGATCAATTTATTATTAATCTTACTCAGGGAGACAATTTCCAGCTCACTGATGTGGAAAGTAATCCTCTATTCTATGCTGACTGTCTGATTATGACCCCAATGCAATGTAATACGGAGCACAGTATTGTTTCAGTGAGAGACATGACATTGGAACATTTGAGTATTTCTTTAGAACAATGGACGTGGGCTCCTGTGTTTTAAACTGTGCCTCGCGGAGAAGTCAGAATCATGCATGTTTTCACCTCTGAAGTGATTCCACCTGATTTATATGACAAGCCTTTAACCCTGTATGTGCCTGCCCCTCACCAGAACATGCCCAAGGGCATAAAGGACCAAATCTGATTCTCTGTCTTTGACGGCTTCAACTAGAATGTGCTCCCACAAATCAAATCTAGTTATGTCCCTGTTTGGGGACAAGGACCAATAACCAAAGGTCAAAAGGGTTGTATGGGATATTGCGTTCTGTTGTACCGTCTATATAGACAAGATCTAGACATGCTTATTGCATGAGCTACGCCATCCATTAGGTAACTGAAATTCAATATTTGGAAATTAGCCTATCAATTGATAGGTTATCCATTACATCAAATGGCCACATCAAGACAACTTTACAAACCCTGGTTTATGTGTCCAACAAAATAACTAACCTTTTTTAACAGAGGTATTCATTATATTCTGAAGAAAATAATGCAACTCGTAATAATGCATGATAACATTTTTGATCTTGCATATTGCAGACCGTTGACATGCTCTGTTGTCTTTTTCTATATTCTTAGAAGATAGTCCACTCTTTTCTGCAGCATTTCATCTTACTATACACTGCCCTGTGTGGTCTTATGGTATGATGTGGACAAACCATAACGGAGTCTCTACCTGCAGTGAGCGCTCGTCTCCTTTTGACTATTGGTTTGTGTGTGCATGGCGCCATCTGCTGGTTAGAAATGATGTTACTGGTTGATTTCTACTGACGTTCTAACCAGCTACATAATAGGACAAAGTAATCTTAGAAATGTGTATTTTACATTATATTTGGTTAAAAAAGTGGAGAGTATTAAAGAGAGAAGCATGTCCATTAGAATGTTTATATAAGGAGGACAACATCACCAAGCAAATCTAACTCTGGGATGGCTGATTAGAGCATTTTGATGTATTCAAATCACAAAATCTGACCTTTATTGCATAGATCAGAATGACATGCAAACTGTACCAGGACTATGAAATTGGGGGAAACTGCATGGGGCCTGTTTATGTGTTCAAACCAACATACTTAATTATCTTGTTATTATTTTAACTGTAGTTCTATTTTATTGTAATATAGAATAGAACTTGACTGTCCATCAGAGTTACGATGCATTTACTGTATTTCAGAGCTCCTCGGTGCAAAGAGTCAATTTAATATTTTCCTGAATATTCTCTTGTTGGAGTTCCACCTGCAACGGGAAACAAGCGTTTATAAGACACTGGTGCCATCTAAATTGAGAATGAAGGATGTATAGCCAAGTAAAGGTTGGTTGAAAATGAGTTTACCGTGCTGTCAATGGCACATCGGATCGACCTCCAGCACAAGCTCGTTTAGCTATGAGGTTTGGTTATATTGTTTCTGACACTCTCCAAACACATGGAATACATTTAAAACAAAGGACATTACTGCAGTGGCATACATTTAAAGAATCAATTTAATTGTAAAATTCGAATAAACAAACACTGATAGTCTGATACAGCTAAACAAATTTCCCCTCTCAGAACACTGGACCACTCCACAAACATTTAAAAATAGCGTGGTCCCAAACTGGTTGCAAAAGTTGGTTTCCCTGCTCCGATTTTGCTGACGCATTACAGATCTAACGCCTGGTTAGGTATTTTAAGTGTCAGCTAACCACATCGTATGTTATAGCAATCTGGTGCCCGACGCCACAGTCGATGAGGTGGCACGCAACCATTTATCGATTTATCGTCTGAGCAGGGGTATACGACCATGAATTTGCACATTAACAACACAGCACAGACTACACCTGACCTCTGGGACATGTTTGCATCTGAACACGTATGAACAGGGGTAAACCCACTTATTATGGTCGCACAGGAAACATTAACTAAAACTATAGTTCGTACGCTGTTACGCTATTGTTTTCAGGTCAAATACAGGCTATGTTCCAATTATCTCTTAAAAAGTGTTCACTGATTTGAAAGGAAATTACTGTTATAAGTAATATGCTGGATATTCCCTCTAGCCATAGGTTGAATTATTAAAACCTCCAGCTATAGGGGGGACCGGGGGCATGCTCCCCCGGGGAGATGTTTTTGGTGTCTTTTGTCAAAGCAGCTGTTAATTGGTCAATTCTGAAGACTCCTGGGAGGCTTAGGCCTATGACCAGGATGGATTAATTCAAGAAATATCACAAGTCAGGTGTTTTCAGTATGCTTTGAACATCGAACGAACAATGAAAACTTGACGACTTTAAGCACTGACAGGACAAAACGAGATACTTAAGCCAAGGGGCATTTCTATAGCCTTTTCTCTTTTTTTTTATGAATTACAATCAACATTGTCCAGGACATACATACAGTGCTTTATTTGAGCTGGATCCTGCCCGGAACAGTATCCAGCACCTCTCAGTTTTGGACTGTTGCGTGCCGGAACCGATTTTGCAGGATCCGGTACCTCTCATGGCATAACAAATACATTTCTCATTTTGCAATGTAAAAATTTGAATAAAAGCGATGCGTTAATTAAGGTGCCTCCTCGTTAATCCTCCTGCCCAAACGTCATGTGAAAACATACATTTTCAGCCCGTGCCTGATATTCTGAAATTTAATTTGGGTTGGGCCAGCCAGGGCTCAGGTTTGTGCAACATTGTGTTTGTGCCTAGTGATCGTTCATATTGTTACAGGCTTTGATTTGTCTATTTATGTTTTGTCTATTTATGTGTTGGCTCTCGTGTTGTCTTGATAGATGCGGTGGGTTAACACCTTTAGTTGGCTCTCCCTATTTAGATTTGTATACAAACAATCCTTTATCTGATTTCCCTGATTCTGTTTTGCTCCACCTTTTTGGTTTGCTTCCTGTCTTTATGTTTGGTGTGGGTTTTTCTTTTGTTTGCCTCTTCTTCAAATTTAGTGGGCACTCATGGTGGGTGTCTTTTGGGTTCCTGTTGCTGTTGCTAGTCAACTTTCAGTGGACACCACCATGAGTGTCTTTTAGAACCCCTCCTAAAACCCCACCTATTTCATTTTGGTTGTTGTAAGTGACTCGTTGTTGGTTCCCCCTCCTCTTTGAGCGACATCATTTGGTTTTCTGTAGCCGTTGCTGTGGTGAGAAGTGTGCCTGTATTTCTCACAGAACTATAATGAACAAAAATATAAACGCAAAATGAAACAATTTTAATGATCTTTCTGAGTTACAGTTCATAGAAGGAAATCAGTCAATTGAAATAAATGTATTTGGCCTTTATGGATTTCACATGACTGGGCAGGGGCGCAGCCATGAGTGGGCCTGGCAGGGCACTGGTCCACCCACTTGGCAGCAGGGCCCACCCACTGGGGAGCCAGGCCCAGCCAATCAGAAGGAGATTTTCCCCACAGAAGGGCTTTATTACAGACAGAAATACTCCTCCGTTTCATCAGCTGTCCGGGTAACTGGTCTCAGACGATCCCACAGGTGAAGAAGCCAGATGTGGAGGTCCTGGGCAGGCGTGGTTACACGTGGAGGCGGCTTATGGTAGAAAAATTAACATTACTTTATCTGGCAAAAGCTCTGTTGGACATTAATTCAGTCAGCATGCCAATTGCACGCTCTCTCAAAACTTGAGTGAAGTTCCACCATCTGATCGTATTTTTTTTCTTCATTTAGCTATTTAAACCTACAAGTTAATTGCATTTATTTCAAAGTTTTCAAGAAGTAAAATGAATAGTCTCCGTAGGCTCAAATGCATAAACATATTGACAGTTTACAAAACGAAAATATACATATTAAAGCCACACAATACAGGCTTTCAATGTAGAACAAGGAGGACTTCAAATGCCGGCATCAAACGGAAAGTGTAGCTGGCGCATAACAGCTTTGCAATGGAAATCTCACCTAAGGGGCATCCACACCAACGACCATACATATATTGACAAATTATACATAGACTAACTATAAAATGCGGGTGAACATCTACACTGGAGGACGGTTTATAATTCTACAGTAGCCTAGGCCAACACCTGTCAAACAACTGATCAATGCCTTCTACTGCACGCTGTTGGCTATATGCCTATTAATAAGGTGGTAACACACAATAGTGTTATCAGGCACAGAAGGGTGGTGGCACCTTAATTAGGGATGATGCCATTCCATTTACTTTGTTCCGGCCATTATTATGTGCCGTCCTCCCCTCAGCAGCCTCCACTGCTATCAGGGTAGGCTATGTTTATTGACATAGTGCTGCAGATACAACTAAAAATAATACTAAATTGTACATGTAATGAAGTGATTTTAAAATGTACAATTGTTGTGAAGTCGTTTGGATTTGATCACATTCTTGAATGATAATGACCAAATCATTGTCATATGATTAAAGAGACAGGGTTAGCGCAAATTCCAGGAGTGGGGATGGTGAAATCAGCTGTTCAAGAAGCTGTCAATGATGGGCCATCAGCTCAAATCAGCTAATCAACTCAGCCAGGGAAACACAAACATTATCGGTTTTCACACCATCCATTAATGTGACACAGCTACCTGCCATCAATTCTTCCCTCAGAGAGGAGGCCATCCCAAAACGTTAATATTGCATTTTGTCTCTGTTGTTCATTAACTGGATTGAACAAACATTTTGGACAGTTAGTTGGCAACCTTAGGTTCTCTAGAAACCTTAAGATGTTATCTTTTTTGATAATATATAGATCTAAAAAAAATCGCTGGCTACGTTTTTTGCGTGTTTCTTTGGGGGGGTTAAAATCTGTCTTCATGCACCATTGAGCTGCATTCAGTAGGCCACCTCACTATTCTCAATTTCATATTGTCTTTACATGTAATATTATAGGCCTATGTGTGTTATTAGATTTGATAGTCTACAGTAGGCCATAGTTTAGGTGTAACGTACAGCTGCATTTCGGACACACTTGACACTTGTATGTCATAGTGGAGACCAATAGCATATCTTGTGTTATTAAAGATGTCCTCCAGCGATTTTTGACTTTTACTGCGAAAGAGTACCACACTATGAGTCATAATACCTATTAAACCTAGCAGTCAAACAAGGAAGTGGTTCCAATGATTTTTCCACCATTCATTTTTCCCATAAGGGATTTTAGAAACACTTAAAATAAGGGCTGTGTTTTGTGTAAGCTTACCCTGACGTGACGTTTTGATAACCATTTAATTCTCTCTAGGACAAGGTGACTTTTATTAGTGCATTCGGAAAGTATTCAGACCCCTTCCCTTTTTCCACATTTTCTTATATTACAGCCTTATTATTAAATGGATTAAATAAAAAAAAATGTCCTAATCAATCTACACACAATAGCCCATTATGACAAAGCGAAAACAAGGTTTCTAGAAATTGTACCAAATTTATTAAAAAGCAGAAATACCTTATTTTTCTAAGTATTCATACCCTTTGCTATGAGACTCGAAACTGAGCTCAGGTGCATCCTGTTTCCATTGATCATCCTTGAGTTGTTTCTACAACTTGATTGGAGTCCACTTGTGGTAAATTCAATTGATTGGACATGATTTGGAAAGGCACACACCTGTCTATATAAGGTCCCACAGTTGACAGTGCATGTCAGAGCAAAAACCAAGCCATGAGCTTCTAAGGAATTGTCTGTAGAGCTCCGAGACAGGATTGTGTCGAGGCACAGATCTAGGGAAGGGTACCAAAACATGTCTGCAGCATTGAAGGTCCCCAAGATCACGATGGCCTCCATCATTCTTAAATGGAAGAAGTTTGTTACCACCAAGTCTCTTCTTAGAGCTGGCCGTCCGGCCAAACTGAGCAATCGGGGGAGAAGGGCCTTGATCAGGGAGGTGACCAAGAACCCGATGAACAAGTTTCTCTGGTCTGATGGAACCAATAAATTGGCAACATTTCTTTAAAATGACAATTCTGTGAACTTTCTTGTGCAAGTTTTAGATTGACACAATACTTGTTAGCAAAGCTGTCAGCTAGAGATGATGTGCAGGAGCTTGCAGGGATTTGTAGTCTTGCATGATGTCTACTTTGATGCTTATTAGCATCAATCAGGCCTTTATGGTAGAGTGGCCAGACGGAAGCCACTCCTCAGTAAAAGGCACATGACAGCCCGCTTGGAGTTTGCCAAAAGGTACCTAAATGACTCTCAGACCATGAGAAACAAGATTCTCTGGTCTGAGGAAACCAAGATTGAACTCTTTGCCCTGAATGCCAAGTGTCACGTCTGTAGGAAACCTGGCACCATCCCTTCGGTGAAGCATGGTGGTGGGAGCATCATGCTGTGGGGATGTTTTTCAGCGGCAGGGACTTGGAGACTAGTCAGGATCGAGAGAAAGATGAACGGAGCAAAGTGCAGAGAGATCCTTGATGAAATCTGCTCCAGAGTGAAGGTTCACCTTCCATCAGGACAACAACCCTAAGCACAAAGCCAAGACAACGCAGGAGTGGCTTCAGGACAAGTCTTTGAATATCCTTGAGTGGCCCAGCCGGAGCCCGGACTTGAACCCGACATGAAAATAGCTGTGCAGCGACAGTCCCCATCAAATCTGACAGATATTGAGAGGATCTGCAGAGAAGAATGGGAGAAACTCCCCAAATACAGGTATGCCAAGCTTGTTGTGTCATACCCAAGAAGACTCAAGGCTATAATCTCTGCTAAAAGTGCTTCAACAAAGTATTGAGTAAAGGGTCTGAATACAGTTCTTATGTGATATTTCAGTTTTTGTTTTGTCATTAAGGGGTATTGTGTGTAGATTGAGGGGCAAAAAAACGATTTAATTAATTTCAAAATAGGGCTGTAACGTAACAAAATGTGGAAAAAGTCAAGGGGTCTGAATACTTTCCGAATGCACTGTACATTGTTACACTTGTTGGTTAGTTAGCTAGCGAATTTTTTGCCATATTATTACATATGTAACATCAGTCAAAACACCTCAAAACAAGACATGGTATCAAGCACAAGATAAAACTAGCTGAAACAAGCCACATGGCAGCTTCTTGTCATTGTTGTTAGCTATCTGGCTATCCAGAATCACAACAACACATGGACTTCTGCCCCTTTGAAGCGCGTGCATTGTTTTCATGTAGTTGCCAGTTAACCTCTATAGAGGAGCAATAGAGAACAAAAGAAGACAGCCCCCCCCCCCCCCCCCCACTTGTTCTATGTCATGACTTATCTGGACCACCTACTGAGATGTGCCTTTTGTTAAGTAAATCAGGTGTTAAATGAGCGGAAAAGGAGACTGAAGTGCAACTTTGAAGGGGCAATCTGCAGTTGCTGAGTTGCTTATCTATTTTTGGACTTCTGAATTAATTAAATGAACCCACTGATTCTTGACGGATATAACTTCTAAATGTCATGCACTTAACTCAGCTGTCATACCTCATCAGAACTCAAAATATAAGCTTGTTTTGCTCCAATGTTTGTTAACAAAGTAAATGTCCACAAGCAGTATATAGCCTCAAAACATGGTTAAAACGATCATTTTGATATCACGAATGGTCCTTGCATCCATAGTTGGTTTGAGAGTGGTTACATTTCTCTAGCCCCAGTAAAGTACACACGCTAAAGGGTAAAAAACAAACATATTTTGAGATAAAAAGTGATTTTTAGACCAGGGTTTTCCAAACTCCCAGCACCGTGATTTCATCGGCCTCCCCCTTACTTGAGTAACAATAGAGGAGCAAAAGAGAACTTATGCTATGTCATGACCACCTATTGAGATGTTCCTTTTGCTAAGTAAATCAAGTGTTAGATGAGGTGAAAAGGAGACTGGAGTGACACTTTAAAGCTATATAAAATAACAGTGGTTGATGTGTATGGATGCATTTCAGATACATGTTTGTACATTTGAATGTTGCTGTAATAGGACCTAGGTCTACAGTAGCAATAGGACATTTATTAATAAAATTAATGCTTTAGAGTTTGAGCGAGCAAGAGAGGAGGATTTTGAAAGCAGGCCCTGGTCCGAAATGGCCAGACTGCCCCCACATGGAGAGAGAGAGAGAACTGTGGGTTTCCACTGAATCCATCTATAGTGAAACAAGATGCTAATTTGAAACAAAAGTGTGACCAAATCTAGATCCTACAATGTAGCCCAATCACAAAGTACAGCCTACAGTCAGGAATGCACAGCAAATAGGCTATAAAATCAGCTGATGTTGAGTTGCAGTTGTCTGAACAGCATCCAAAACAGGCCTTTTGCAATGCTTCAAATACAATCACGGGAAAAGCACAGGTTGGAAAGCAAATGGCTCTTCCTGAAAAGAGAAGACTCAATTTGAGCACTCTAGCCAATGTCTCCTCCAATGCAATGCTTTTAGTTTTGTGGGAAGTAGTAAATGAGTATCTAAGGCCCAATCCCAAATCAACCTCTAGACCCTACGCCTTGCCCTATATACACTTTTGGAGATGATTTGATGGGTCTGCGCAATATGGCGAAACTTCCACCCAGGCTATCAGACGGCAAGTTGTAAATATTACCATATTGATTGCACCTGTCAAATCTCCACAAGTGCATAGGGGTCGATTTAGGATGACTATCATAGGGAGATTTTCATTTGGAAAAAAGTCAGTTCTCTCCTTGACTCCTCCGTCCTCTCTCCTCCGTGACCCAGAAACCGATAAGTGGTTGAGGGGTCGAGGAGAGTGTCAATTCGTTAGTAGGCTGAATGAAGGGGTCTGCTCCCCTCCTCAATTACCTACTTCGGTAGAGGAAGCACATGAGCATCCTTGCGATGGTAAGAACAGAAGTGTTTTAATACCCGTCACACCCCCTTTGAATCAGCAGTTTTTTTCTCAAAGGAGAAAAGCATGCAGACATTTAACCATGTGAGTCCCAACGTTGCAAAAATACAACATTTCCTGAATTGCACCCTGTACAGGTCCTAAATTAAAAAACAGTACATAGTTAATCTCCTAGAACCACATGTATCTTTTAGGCTGTGTTTACACAGGCAGGGGGGGGGGGGGGGGGGGGGGGGGGGGGGGGTATTATTATTATTATCATTATTTACTACTATTATTATTGTTGTTATCAGAACTATCAAACTTAACAACCTACTCTTTCTTAACTTACAGTACGCTCTGTACATTGCAATGGAAGCACACTGTGATTTCACTGAGGTATGTATAAATTATAAAAGTCTCATCACTAGTGGATATAAGGTTTTTTTGGGATACCCATCCGATTGTGTGATTTTTCTTTTTCAAAGGAAAACATGCCGCAATTATGCGATGGTGGTACCTAGTTCTCCTGCAGAACTTTCCCATGCCGTAAGTCTTGAACATTATTTAAAAAAAATCATTTGCACCCTTAAAATCACTTGTTTCACTGTGGCCAGACTGACCCGAATATATTTTCATATTGAATGTATGTAATGTATGTCATTCACTCACAAAGGTCTGAAGAAGAGAGATTGAAAGATCGAAAAAGGCGGCGAAAACAAAACACACTACAGGTAGGAGGCATCATATGATGAGTGGTATGGTCTTAAACCAATGTTTGAATGACTTAAACCCCCCCCCCCCCCCCCCCAATATATTTCAGGATGATGTAGAAGACGCTTCCCCCCAAGAAGGCAGCATGTCACATCAGCCTCCAGCTCTGCAGGATCAGGTACTGTACTGCTATTAGCTAAAGTAAGGTGCATTCTTGTACACACATCCCTAGAGGTTCCCTTACATTACTTAATCACCACAATCTTTTCTTTCCAGATACTGAAAACAATATTCATGGCGAACTGGGAGCTGTGAACTGGGTATGTAGTCTTCTGTGTGTAATGCTGAAGGCTTGATGCATGGCAAGATATAATAGTTGTTTTGACTTGTTGAGTAGATATCACTGAAAACCCCGTTAGTAATAGTGGCTTTTGTTTGCATGGTGGTATTGTGAAAGTGGGGTGTAATTTGTCTTGATCACCCAATGAAGCACTACTCTTAATATTTATTCAGGAAGCAGATGTTCTTCTAAGGGATACCCTAGAGGCAGCAAGGTGGTGCGAACGCCAAACATTTAAAGGCACTGTTTCCCTCCCTAGTGTAATTGGGATGGACGGGGAAGACCACATTACAACCCTTGAAGAACTACGGTTGTATGATGGCCTGGATGAAGAGGAAAATATTCTCCTCAAGGAACCATTCATGTTCTCGTTCCAGTTACTGAGGGATTATGAGATGTTCTATGTGGATGCAGTTGACAACAAGAAAATTACTGTCTTTGCCTCTTTTGAGGAGCAGGAGTGAAGACATTTTTGAGGAGTGGTCAAATCTTGTTTTTGTCTGCTGTGTTAATTGTTTCAATTGTTAATTGTGTTATGTTGTTTAGTAAAGATGATGTAGAAGTCACCCGAGTCTCTGATCACTTTACCTGGAGCTGGTATAACTTAATTAAAACCTCTTAAAGATCCACCCCTTTTATTATTTATTTTTCGCATTTTCGCTCAGGCCCTGAAGCAAGGATATGCATACTCTTTCTACCATTTGAAAGGAAACACTTTGAAGTTTGTGGAAATGGGAAAGGAATGTAGGAGAATATAACACAATAGATCTGGTAAAAGATAATACAATGAAAAAAACAACCGTTCTTTTTTTTTTTTTTGTACCATCTTTGAAATGCAAGAGAAAGGGCATAATGTATTATTCCAGCCCGGGTGCAATTTAGAGTTTGGCCACTAGATGGCAGCAGTGTATGTGCAGAGTTTTAGACTGATCCAATGAACCATTGCATTTCTGTTCAAAATGTTGTATCAAGACTGCCCAAATGTGCCTAATTTGTTCATTAATAATTTTTCATGTTCAGAATTCTGCACTTTCCTCAAACAATAGCAAGGTATTCCTTCACTGTAATAGCTACTGGACATTGGACAGTGCTGTTATAATTTGAGCTTTTTTGAGCTTTCTGCCAATATCAGATATGTCCTGGGAAATGTTCTTGTTACTTACAACCTCATGCTATTCACATTAGCCTACATTAGCTCAACCGTCCCGTGGAGGGAACACCGATCCTGAAGAAATGTTAAATGCACAAGGAGAGCTAACATGCATGTCAATCTCTCCTGGCCCAAAGTAGAGGACAGATTGACTTCATCACTACTTGTAGTTGTGAGAAGTATTGTCATGTTGAATGCCAATAAACTACTCACGGCTCAGAGACCCATGCATACCCCCCTTGACATGTCACCAGAGGTCTCTTCACATCCCCCAAGTCCAGAACAGATTATGAGAGGCGCACTGTACTACATAGAGCCATGACTACATAAAACTCTATTCCACATCAAGTAACTCATGCAAGCAGTAAAATCTGATATAAAAATACACCTTATGGAACAGCAGGGACTGTGAAGAGACACACACACAGGCACAGACACACACACACACACGATAACATACGCACTATACACACACGTACACATGCATTTTGTGTTGTAGATATGTGATAGTAGAGTAGTTGCAAGAGGGCACACACTTAATGTGTTTTTAAATCTGTTGTGAAATTTAATTTAATGTTTAAAAAAAAAATGTATATAACTGTCTTAATTTTGCTGGTCCACAGGAAGTGAGGATCCATAATAAATACAAATACAAAATTGGAAATGGAAGGGAGTTCCATGTGATCATGGCTCTGTATGATACTGTGTGTTGTCTTGAATTTGTTTTTGGACTTGGGGACTGTGAAGACATCCCGGGTGACATGTCTTGTGGGGTAAGTATGGGTGTCTAAGCTTAATGTTATTTGATTATGCAGACAATCTGGCATTTTCATCATCGTAATATTTCTCATGGAAACTAGAACAGAAGCAGTTAATGTACAAAGCACATTCAGCTTGTCAGTATGTCTATATGGTATACTCTGTCTCCATTCTCACGATGAGAGTAAATAGCATTATAAATCATGATAGGTAGTAACTGTGTGTATATATGCTCCCATGAAATAATATAATTACAAAGTTGTAACATTTATCAACACAATTTGAACAGTACACGACATACATAACAAGTCTGGTGTTCACTGCAACAATATCAGTAGCTTGTCTCAGATATAGCATAAAGCAAAAATTGTGCTGGTACCACTTCATATAATATTTCTTACGATCTTCACAAATGACATACGTTTGTGTTCAACGTGTGCCTTGCACAAACGTGTGTGCTTGTATTCAGTGTGTGACTGTCAAACCTCAGATAGACAAATAAAACACCTGTGACCGCGCCCACATTGAGCCCCGCCCCAAACTGCAGTCAGGGATACTTCAAACATACAGAGTTGGCTTAGATTGTTGACAACATGTAAACTATATTTTACTTCCAAATGTTTATTGAAAACACAAATACATTTGTACAATGAGCATTTGTTGTCGCTCAAATACATCGTTACCGTTGTTGGTCAGCTAGCTAGGGAATTTTTGCCATATTAGCATAGACATGACATGAGTCAAAACACATGGAATCATATAACCTGTCTATATGAACCAGAAAAGAGGAGTCAGTGAAATGTCTCGCTTTTTCTTCTATCTCTGGTTCAGTTGCATAGAAATAGATAGAGAACGTATATTTGTATCTGTGGTATTCTAGCATCTGTGACAGGATGGGAAGTGCCATTGAGGCTATCTCTGCTCCCGACTCATAGGAATCCCCACCCAGTTGACTACTTTAAAATGGTTGAAGCCCGCAATGGAAATTTTCATTCTAAAACGTGTTATATCCATGATGATTCTTCTATCTATCTATCTCTATGTTCAGTTGCCAGTAGCTACTGAGGCTAGCCGTCAACCGGATGACGATTCGACGATTGACGTCGAATGTATGCTTGTCATTGGATGTGAATTTGCTTCAAAGATGGTCCTGCAATATCCTAGTTAGTGTAGTTTGCTGAGAAAACGGACGGTTGATATGACAGTATTTCCTTCCGACACAGGTAAATAGCAATATACAGCCAGCTGCGGTTGATCTGTTGTGTTATTGTTTTCATTAGCTTAGCAAACTAGCTACCGTAAGCTCCAGCTAGCCCGTGCGGCCTTCAATAACAGTGAGACACTGCTTCACACAACGCTGGCTGAAACTTGCTTGCTAGCCCGCTTTGCTGGTTGTACAGGTTGTGACAGCGTAAGTTGCCTAAAGCTAGCCATGCACTATGTTCATTTTCGACTGTGTTAGCTACCTGCCATAACGCAAATTTTGCTACTTAGCTAAATGTCCCATTGGTACCATTGAAGACATAGCTAGTTCGCGCCTGTTGAAGATATCATCAGCTAGCTAACATGGGTGTAACTAACGTTAACCATTAGTCCAAACATTTGGGTTTTGCAGAAAGAACGAGTTTCTATTGAACAAATTCAGGTAGGTCCCTCCCCTTAGTTCGGGTTAAGGGTGTTTTCACATTTGATTCCTTTCAGACAAATTTAGTGAACTCTGCGGTTCTCTTAATTTTTTGTTCAGTGTGAGCACTGCAACGGAACTAAGACCCATTAAGGGCCCCCGAAGCGAACCGAACTGAGACCATTCCGAGAGTTGGTCTGAGTTCGGTTCGCTTGAATTCCGCGGTCCGGTTCACTTTTTTTAGGGCATTGTGAACACAAAGCCCCCCAGGTTCGCCTGTCATTAATCCCACACCAGACCAGGGTTTTCCTAAACTCGGTCCTAGGCCCCTAGAGTACACGTTTTAGTTTTTGCTCTAGCACTACACAGCTGATTCAAATAACCAAC
Source organism: Salvelinus fontinalis (assembly GCF_029448725.1). NCBI lineage: Eukaryota > Metazoa > Chordata > Actinopteri > Salmoniformes > Salmonidae > Salvelinus > Salvelinus fontinalis. Next base: position 101,000 of record NW_026600252.1, read on the forward strand.
CAAAGAACCATAGCTTTGAATATTTGAAATCAACTGTGTAGTGCTAGGGCAACAATCAACTTGTATCCAGTGGGGGCCCCAGAACCGAGTTTGAGAAACCCTGCACTAGATGGTGCCACAAGACAGAAGATGATGTGTAGGTTAACAGAAAAAAATGTCTGCTGTTTTGGGGTATTGATTAGTGATTGTCAACGTGTGGAGTTTTTAGTTCTGATTGTTTGAAAAATGTAATCTATATGTTAAAAAAATAACATTTTAATAATTTAGCGATTTACAGTAGTGAGTGCATACATTTTCGAACTGATCCCCCGTGGGCAATTATCCCATAACTCTGGCGTCGCAAGCTCCATGGTATACCAACGGAGCTACACAGGACCACCTATAGGCTAAGCGAGCTTCCTAAACTGTTTATTAGATTGTGGAGTATGAATAGTGTGAAGATAAAAACATGAGTGGTGAGAATCACAACATGGGGTACCAAATTAATTCTAGCTCTTAAATGGGCAGTAGCCTACATTGGGTGTACAATTTTCAACGACAGCATTATTTTATCTGCATTTATTCTTCAAATTTTATTTGTCACATACACACGGTTAGCAGATGTTAATGCGAGTGTAGCGAAATGCTTGTGCTTCTAGTTCCGACCATGCAGTAATATCTAACAAGTAATCTAACCTAACAATTTAACAACAACTACCTTATACACACAAGTGTAAAGGAATGAATAAGAATATGTACATAAAAAAATATGAATGAGCGATGGCCAAACGGCATAGGCAAGATGCAGTAGATAGTATAGAGTACAGTATATACATATGAGATGAGTAATGTAGTGTATGTAAACATTATATAAAGTGGCATTGTTTAAAGTGGCTAGTGATACTTTTATTCCATACATTTTTCATTATTAAAGTGGCTAGAGATGAGTCAGTATGTTGGCAGCAGCCACTCAATGTTAATGATGGCTGTTTAACAGTCTGATGGCCTTGAGATAGAAGCTGCTTTTCAGTCTCTTGGTCCCCGATTTGATGCACCAGTACTGACCTCGCCTTCTGGAGGATAGCGGGGTGAACAGGCAGTGGCTCGGGTAGTTGTTGTCCTTGATGATCTTTTTGGCCTTCCTGTGACATCGGGTGGTGTAGGTGTCCTGGAGGGCAGGTAGGTTGCCCCCGGTGATGTGTTGTGCAGACCTCACTACCCTCTGGAGAGCCTTACGGTTGTGGGCGGAGCAGTTGCCGTACCAGGCGGTGATGCAGCCCGACAGGATGCTCTCGATTGTGCATCTGTAAAAGTTTGAGTGTTTTTGTTGACAAGCCAAATTTCTTCAGCCTCCTGAGGTTGAAGAGGCGCTGCTGCGCCTTCTTCACCACGCTGTCTGTGTGGTTGGACCATTTCAGTTTGTCTGTGATATGTACGAGGAACTCAACTTTCCAACTTCTCCACTGCTGTCCCGTCGATGTGGATAGGGGGCTGCTCCCTCTGCTGTTTCCTGAAGTTCACGATCATCTCCTTTGTTTTGTTGACATTGAGTGTGAGGTTATTTTCCTGACACCACACTCCGAGGGCCCTCACCTCCTCCCTGTAGGCCGTCTCGTTGTTGTTGGTAATCAAGCCTACCACTGTCGTGTCGTCTGCAAACGTGATGATTGAGTTGGAGGCATGCATGGCCACGCAGTCATGGGTGAACAGGGAGTACAGGAGGGGGCTGAGAACGCACCCTTGTGGGGCCCCAGTGTTGAAGATCAGCGGGGTGGAGATGTTGTTACCTACCCTCACCACCTGGGGCGGCCCTTCAGGAAGTCCAGGACACAGTTGCACAGGGCGGGGTCGAGACCCAGGGTCTCGAGCTTGATGACGAGTTTGGAGGGTACTATAGTGTTAAATGCTGAGCTGTAGTCGATGAACAGCATTCTTACATAGGTATTCCTCTTGTCCAGATGGGTTAGGGCAGTGTGATTGCGATTGTGTCGTCTGTGGACCTATTGGGGCGGTAAGCAAATTGGAGTGGGTCTATGGTGTCAGGTAGGGTGGAGGTGATATGGTCCTTAACTAGTCTCTCAAAGCACTTCATGATGACGGAAATGAGTGCTATGGGGCGATAGTCATTTAGCTCAGTTTCCTTCGCTTTCTTGGGAACAGGAACAATGGTGGCCCTCTTGACGCATGTGGGAACAGCAGACTGGGATAAGGATTGATTGAATATGTCTGTAAACACACCAGCCAGCTGGTCTGCGCATGCTCTGAGGACGCGGCTATGGATGCCGTCTGGGCCGGCAGCCTTGCGAGGGTTAACACGTTTAAATGTTTTACTCACGTTGGCTGCAGTGAAGGAGAGACCGCAGGTTTTGGTAGCGGACCGTGTCAGTGGCACTGTTGTCCTCAAAGCGAGCAAAGAAGTTATTTAGTTTGTCTGGGAGCAAGAAATCGTGGTCCGCGACAGGGCTGGTTTTCCTTTTGTAGTCAGTGATTGACTGTAGACCCTGCCACATACCTCTCGTTTCTGCCAATATTTACGTTAATAGTATCTTCTGATTACAATTGTCTAATCTAGCTGCATTTTTATTATTTTTTATGTTTCCAAACTATTTCCAAAAAATAAACCTAAATATTACATTTACATACGTTTTCAGCCCTTTTACTCAGTACTTTGAAGCACCTTTGGCAGTGATTACAGCCTCAAGTCTTCTTGGGTATGACGCTACAAGCTTTGCACAACTGTAATTGGGGAGTTTCTCCCATTCTCTGCAGATCCTCTCAAGCTCTCAGGTTGGATGGGGAGCGTCACTGCACAGCCATTTTCAGGTCTCTCCAGAGATGTTAGATCGGGTTCAAGTCTGGGCTCTGGCTGGGCCATTCAGAGACTTGTCCCGAAGCCACTCCTGTGTTGTTTTGGCTGTGTACTTCGGGTTGTTGTCCTGTTGGAAGGTGAACCTTCGCCCCCAGTCTGAGGTAGTGAGTGCTCTGGAGCAGGCTTTTATCAAGGATCTCTCTGTACTTTGCTCCGTTCATCCTTCCCTCGATTCTGACTAGTCTCACAGTCCCTGCCACTGAAAAACATCCCCACAGCATGATGCTGTCACCACCATGCTTCACCGTAGGGATGGTGCCAGGTTTCCTCTAGATGTGATGCTTGACATTAATGCCAAAGAGTTCAATATTGTTTTCATCAGACCAGAGAATCTTGTTTACGTGCCCTTTGGCAAACTCCAAGCGGGCTGTCATGTGCCTTTTTTTACTGAGGAATGGCTTCCATTTGGCCACTCTACCATAAAGGCCTGATTGGTGGAGTGCTGCAGAGATGGTTGTCCTTCTGGAAGGTTCTCCCATCTCTGCAGAGGAATTCTGGATCTGTCAGTTCTTGGTCACCTCCCTTCTCCCCCGATTGCTCAGTTTGGCTGGGTGGCCAGCTCTAGGACGTCTTGGTGGTTCCAAACTACTTCCATTTAAGAATGGTGGTGGCCACTATGTTCTTGGACCTTCAATGCTGCAGAAATGTTTTGGTACCTTCCCCAGATCTGTGCCTCAACACAATCCTGTCTCTTAGCTCTACGGACAATTCCTTCAACCTCTTGGCTTTATTTTTGCTCTTATATGCTCTATGGGACCTTATATAGATAGGTGTGTGCCTTTTTCAAATCAAGTCCAACCAATTGAATTTTCCACAGGTGGACTGGAATCCAGTTGTAGAAACATCTCAAGGATGATCAATGGAAACAGGATGCACCTATGCTCAATTTCAAGTCTCATAGCAAAGGGTCTGAATACTTATGTAAATAAGTTATTTCTGTTTAAAAAAATGTTTTTAACAAGTGTGCAATGTTTTCTTAAACCTGTTTTCACTTTGTCATTATGGGGTATTGTGTGTAGATTGAGGGGAATAAAAAAAAAAATCTGTTTTACAATAATGCTGTAACGTAACAAAATGTGGAAAAAGTCAATGGGTCTGAATAATTTCACGATGCACAAAGTTGTTTACATCCCTGTTAGTGAGCATTTTTCCTTTGCCAAGATATGCCACACCTCTCAGGTGGAAGGTCTATCAATAAACTGATTAAACAACATGATCATTACACAGCTGTACCTTGTGCTGGCAACAATCAAAGGCCACTCTAAAATGTGCAGTTTTGTCACACAACACAATGCCACAGATGTCTCTAATTTTGAGGTACTGCACAATTGGCATGCTGAATGCAGCAAATCCAACAGAGCTGTTGCCAGATAATTGAATGTTAGTTTCTCTACCATAACCCAATGTCGTTTTAGGGAATTTGTCAGTATGTCCAACCGGCCTCCCATCCGCAGCCGGGGAGGGGGGATCGGGGGTACTGGCTCCCTGCCCAGTCATGTGAAATCATAGATTAGGGCCTAATAAATGTATTTCATTTGACTGATTTCATTCTATGAACTGCAACTCAGTAAAATCTTAGAAATTGTTGCATTTCTATTTCTCTTTAGTGTAGCTAGTATAGCAAAACAGCAAGTGTGTGTCTGTTGCTCATGCAATCTGGGCCTGTTGTCTGTTTTATCATGCAGTTGTCAATGGGTTCAGGGTTGCCTTTTATTTTTTGATGTTACCCAGCAATAATTTGGTTTTGCCTAACCTTGAGTCAAAACATCTTTAGGCAACTTGGCTGGCTAGCTAACTTATCTCTAGAAAGAGCTGTGCACTAAATTGTTTTACTAAGTTATTGCTGTGCACGTCTTCTATGCTTTTCAAAATGACCTTTTACTGTTGTGCACCTGAACAGTATCTGTCTCCAGTCCACTATTTGGCACTTGCAAAGTGCATTTGGCACTCTCAGTGAAGCCCTTTTTGTTAATATTCGCATTCCTTTTAGATAATTCTGGCGATAACACTTCAAGGCTCTCTCTCTGTTCAATATCGTATTCACAGCGTGGGTCTACTTCAATTGTGCCTTTTCACAAAGTTCGACATGTTTGAACTTTTGAAGCTACATGAAAAGGTCAAACTGAATATGAATTTATGGGAATATCAAGCATCAGGGTCCACCTTATGTAATGGGCATTTGTTGTTGCTTTAATAAGTCTACTTCAGGCTGGCTCTGAGTCCACTCTGTTTACGCATATGCTGACTCCACTCCTCTGTACACACAGGTAACCATTGGACCCAGTAGAAGCAAAAGCCACCGCCATGTATTCGGAATGGAGGTCTCTGCACCTGGTGGTGCAGAGCGACCTAGGCCACCTGAGTGTCCTTCACTCGTACCCTCCGGTGGTGGGGCGTGACGTGGCCAATGCAGTGGTTAGACCTCTGGGGGTGACCCTGGGCACCCCGTCCACCGATAGCCTGCTCAAGACCGACAAAGAGGTAGGCAGACTGTGCTGAAAACACCCCAGATTCTTTTGCATAGCTGAATCAGATGTGTATGTAGATGCATGTGTATGCCATACAGGTGGATACTTTTTTTGATTTGGCCCATCTAGGGGAACTACCCTAGAAACCCAACATTCCATCTCGCATTTTACATTCAAGGGGAATAAGCTAGCTACAGCTGTCAGTTGAAAGTGAAGTTGGAATGTTGGATTTCTAGGGTAGTTCCCCAACTAGGCCTACTTGATTTTTTTGCTGTAGGTACAGGGAGAGTATACTAATGTCAAGCTCTACTTCATTGCCACTCATTAGAATTGAAAAGTTTCTTCCCTCTTTAGCTCCAAGTTCTTCTGACATTGTTCTGCCTATTTCCTCAAAAACAGGCTACATGATACATCCAACACACCTTTCATAGTCTAGACTTTGTCAGTCCCTTATTTTTAGAGAACCAAGGAGACTGAATGGTCACCTGCACATTTGGACTAAGGCTACATCCTGGAAATTGAAATATTATAATACTTTTTTTCTACTGTGCTTGATTGAAAAACACACCACCATCACCTCCCTCTCTAAAATTATGTTGTGTTTTCAAATCTCTTCTCTCTGATTGCTGCTGGGTGAAAAATAGCATTTTTCCACCCCCTTTTGTCTGTGGAAAATGTGCTGCTTACTTCCCCATCATGTTTGCCTTGTAGCTCGGATACCCCCAGGCCTCTGAGCTTGCTTGATAACATAACAGGATTTCCTGAGTATACCTCCGGGGCATTCGACCCCTGCGGATTTATAGTGACAGTGTTTCTCCACCCCAGTGGAAAACGTCTCTTTGAGCTCACCCCCAGTCCAGTCTCAGCAGCCAGATAAGGCTTGTTTGTAATAGGCGAAGGAACATGTAAACCATCTGCCAAAGAATGTACGCATGGCCTTAAGTCCCTTGTCTTTCTCTTTCCTGCTAATTTTAGTTTGCCTGATAAGTCTCTTGTCGTGCACTTATTTATATAGTACCAGTCAAAAGTTTGGACACACTCATTCAAGGGTTTTTCTTTATTTTGACTATTTTCTACGTTGTACAATAATAGTGAAGGCATCAACTATGAAATAACACATGGAATGTAGATACCAAAAAAGTGTTAAACAAATCAAAAAATATATAGCCACCCTTTGCCTTGATGACAGCTTTGCATTCTCTCAAGAGTTCCCATATGCTGAGCACTTGGTTGCTGCTTTTGAGATGTGTCTGTTACTTGAACTCCATGTAGTATTTATTTGGGCTGCATATTCTGAGGCTGGTAACTCTAATAAACTTCTCCTCTGCAGCAGCGGTAACTCTGGGTCTTCCTTTCCTGTGGTGGTCCTCATGAGAGCCAGTTTCATCATAGCGCTTGATGGTTTTTGTGACTGCACTTGAAGAAACTTTCAGAGTTCTTGAAATGTTGTGTATTGAGTGACCATGTCTTAAGCTAATGATTGACGGTCGTTTCTCTTTGCTTATTTGAGCTGTTCCTGCATTTTTATTTATTTATTTATTTATTTTACCAGGTAAGTTGACTGAGAACACGTTCTCATTTGCAGCAACGACCTGGGGAATAGTTACAGGGGAGAGGAGGGGGATGAATGAGCCAATTGTAAACGGGATTATTAGGTGACCATGATGGTTTGAGGGCCAGATTGGGAATTTAGCCAGGACACCGGGGTTAACACCCCTACTCTTACGATAAGTGCCATGGGATCTTTAATGACCTCAGAGAGTCAGGACACCCGTTTAACGTCCCATCCGAAAGACGGCACCCTACACAGGTCAGTGTCCCCAATCACTGCCCTGGGGCATTGGGATATTTTTTAGACCAGAGGAAAGAGTGCCTCCTACTGGCCCTCCAACACCACTTCCAGCAGCATCTGGTCTCCCATCCAGGGACTGACCAGGACCAACCCTGCTTAGCTTTAGAAGCAAGCCAGCAGTGGTATGCAGGGTGGTATGCTGCTGGCTAATATGTCCATAATATGTCCATAATAATAATATAATAATAATAATAATGTCCATAATATGGACTTGCTATTTTACCAAATAGGGCTATCTTCTGTATACCACCCCTACCTTGACACAACCCAACTGATTGGCTCAAACGCATTAAGAAGGAAAGAAATTCCACAAATGAACTTAACAAGGCACACCTGTTAATTTAAATGTATTCCAGGTGACTACCTCATGAGTAGGGGTTGAAGCTGGTTGCCAAGAGTGTACAAAGCTGTCATCAAGGCAAAGGGTGGCTATTTTGAAGAATATAAAATATATTTTGATTTATTTAACACTTTTTGGTATTACAGAATTACATATGTGTAATGTAGAAAATAAAGAAAAACCCTAGAATGAGTAGGTGTTCTAAAACTTTTGACCTATTTGTTTATTTATATATACAGTTGAAGTCGGAAGTTTACTTACACCTTAGCCAAGTACATTTAAAATAAGTTTTTAACAATTCCTGACATTTAATCCTAGTAAAAATCCCTATCTTAGGTCAGTTAGGATCACCACTTTATTTAAGAATGTACATTTTCAGAATAATAGTAGAGAATAATTTATTTCAGCTTTTATTTCTTTCATCACATTCCCAGTGGGTCAGAAGTGTACATACACTCAATTAGTATTTGGTAGCATTGCCTTTCAATTGTTTGACTTGGGTCAAATGTTTTGGGTAGCCTTCCACAAGCTTCCCCCAATACATTGGGTGACTTTTGGCCCTATCCTCCTGACAGTGCAGGTGTAACTGAGTCAGGTATTTAGGCCTCCTTGCCCGCACACGCTTTTTCAGTTCTGCCCACAAATTGTCTATAGGATTGAGGTTCGGGCTTTGTGATGGCCACTACAATACCTTGACTTTGTTGTCCTTAAGCCATTATGCCACAACTTTGGAAGTATGCTTGGGGTCATTGTCCATTTGGAAGACCCATTTGCGACCAAGCTTTAACTTCCTGACTGATGCCTTGAGATGTTGCTTTCAATATATCCACACAATTTTCCCCCCTCATGATGCCATCTATTTTGTGAAGTGCACCAGTCCCTCCTGCAGCAAAGCACCCCCACATCAGGATGCTGCTACCCCCATGCTCCACCGTTATGCCCCTTAGATATTAATTTAGAATCCTCCAATCCTCTTATGCTGTAGCCTACTCCCGACCGTCACGTTGTACAGCGCCGTATTTTCCATCCCAACGGAAACCCTGTTGGTTTCATTTTTTGTTTTTCTCTGAATAGAAACACCATAGTATATTAATCAAATGAATTAAGACACATTTCTTAATCAATCCCACTTACTATGTTATTACAATAAAGGTTTTAAATTCTCTGGTAATGCCAATATGGAAGTCAAATGCTTCTCAAAGATGCTTCTCTGGTCAAACTAGCACTAACAGAAAAAATGTCTGACAAATAAATAACGTGCCACAGCGGGCTGCTGCAGAATGACAACTTTTAAAGGAGGAACCACTGTACATTTTGGTTGATTTAAAAAAAAAAAATATATATATATTTTTTAATTTTCTTCTATATTTCTTCTATTTAAATATAGAATGTAGGTCCTTGAAAATTACAGTTAAGTACTTAAAGTCCTTAAGTCCTCGAATTTGACTTGGCAGTATGAACCCTGCATAGGCTACTTGCCTGGCCTGTAAGTGAAAGATAAAATCACCTGCTATTGAAATAATGCATGTAATTATTATTATTCTTTTTTGGTTTCGTTTTGGTATCAAGTATCGTTTAGATTCTGCACTCTAGAGGATTTTGCATTTCACACTTTATTTGTCTCTTCTTTTGCTGTTATAGTAAATCTTTCCAAATCAATGTAAGAACACAAAGACATGCTAATTTAAAAGATGGCTAGTCATTATTTGCCTGGTTCTGTATGGAAGGCAGGCGCATTATGGGACACAGGCCAGGTCATTATCAATTTTTAGTGTGACCAAATCATGTGCTGGTGCCGCCAACTGAAAAAGTTAGTGTAGAACACTGTAGTTTATAAAGGGGTAGTTCACCTAGCTTGGCTAACCACCCTGATTGCTGTGTTTTGAGACATGACAGAATGGTGAACACCGCAATCAGGCGGGTTTCACCAAGCAATAGGCCTAGTTCACCTACATTTCTGAATGATTTGAATTCATTTTTGAAAGTAGCTTTGATCCACACTCAAGGTTTTGAATGCTACATATAGTCACTGTCACTCATGTGGATGAACAATCACTCTACACTAACTTTTTCAGTTGGCGGCACCAGCACATGATTTGGTCACACAAAAAATTGATAATGACCTGAAATTAAGTTCATTTCACTACAATCAGCATAATTAAGCATAAAGAAAATTGTTTACCTCAATGCAGCAATAGTTCATCTTATTGTGGTCATCTTTCAAGTGTTAAGTCATGACATGACATCTGACTGTCTAGTTTGCTGCAGTCCAGTGCGCAATGTCTCTTTCTAACGGCAGAGTTCTTGGTGTGGTGTGATTGACAGGTAAAGTGGACAATGGAGGTGCTGTGCTACGGCCTGACCCTGCCTTTGGACGGGGACACAGTCAAGCTGTGCGTGGACGTCTACACGGACTGGATAATGGCGCTGGTTGCTCCGCGCGACTCCATCCCCCAGCCAATCGCCAAGGAGCCCAACCTCTACGTGCAGACCATCCTCAAACACCTCCACAACCTCTTCCTGCCCAGGTACAAGCTAACTGTGTGCCTACGCTCTGGCTAACCACTAATTGTGTGCCTACGCTCTGGTAACCTCTAACGGTGTGTCTAGATTGTGTGTTGCATTTTCTTAATAGATACTAGCCACTCGCAAATGCTGTTGACGGATGGATGGATGATGTTGTGTATTGATTTGGTTCGATGAACTAATGGAGGGTATCTTATGTAACGTATTACAATTTCTTGACCTTAAAGGGATAGCTCACCCAAAATTACATATTGGTTCTCTTTCAAATACTTGTTTCAATGTATCACATATGGGGGTTCACTAAGGACCGCCTAATCCCAGAAGTACCAATCAAAACGTTTGTTGGAGACAGGTAGAATGGTAAATAAGGTGAGACCTTCACTTCCATAAAAAGAGCCACTCCCCAGGCCTCTGGTAATTCTAATTTATCTTCCTCACAAAGAGTATCTCTATTCTATTCTCATATTCACTGGATACCTGCTCTCAAGTGAACAGTGAAGAATATCGCTGTCGAGCGTAGGTCTTCAGACCCTGTTGAGTACTAACCGGAAGGTTTTTTGTGTTGAAATGTATTTTTACTTCTCAGTTACCGTCGGTAACTAGCTCTACGGCTCGCTTACCCTACCCGCAACATGGTAGCATTGTTAGCTCCCTTCACCCTGAGGTAGCTGCTAGTTAGCTAACACACAGGCAAGCTAACCAAACCAGCATTGCTACCTGCAACACAGTAAAATTGCTAGCTCCCTTCTCTAGAGTAGTTAAACCTATGTTTTATTTGTTTGTGTTAACTAGACTTACTGGCTAGTCTCACGGCTCTGTGGTTGTGAGAGAATACCTACCTGACGTCAAACTGCCCCCACGTGGTTCCCTTCAGCCAGCACTATGCTAGCTACAGCATACCTTAGCCACGAGATAGCTGTAGCTAGCTTACACATTACTATGCTCATCCTAGCTAGCATTAGCCATAAGGCTTCTACTAGCTAGCTTACAGTGGCTAGCGTTCTGGAAAGTGGCTTGGGTCTAAAATTATTTAGTGAGCCTTGCGGATGGCCCTGACCTTAAAGATCTCATCCAGGCCTGCCTGTCTGTTTGACTCCATGTACCTTGCTTGCTGTGGTGATAATCCTTCTCAGCATATTTCTCTGGCTGACGGTGGCATTTCCAAACCAACAAACAATACAAAAAGTTCATACTCTCAATGAAAGATTTGTTAAACAGAGTCAGTATAGTACAGTCAACATTAAAAGATCCCAGCTTTTTGAGAAAGTAGAGTCTCTGTTGAATCTTTTTGAAGATCAGGTCTGTACATTTACTCCACTGAAGTTTATTGTCCAAGAGGACACCCAGATATTTATATTCCTTTACAATCTCGATGTTCTGAGCTGCAACTTCTAACAGAGGTAGGTGCTGTACACTTCCTGAAGTATATGAACATCTTTTTGGTCTTGTTGTTATTGAGGACCAAGTGTGATTCGTCACACCACTCTACAAAGTTGTAATTTAGGACCGGGCCATAGTGTTCCTCATTATCATGCAACGGGCTGATCAAAGCAGTTTCATCAGCAAACTTAACGAGGTGTTTGTCAGGATGGGAACTAGTACAACTATTAGTGTACAAGATGTACAGGAGTGGGGACAAAACACATCCCTGAGGAGAGCCTGTGTTGGTGGTGCGTATGTCTGACACGTGGGGACCTACTTTGACCCGCTGTGACCTCTGGCTCATGAAGTCCAACACCTACAAAACCAGCCCCCTATCTAAGGAGAAGTCCCTTATGAGTCTCTGTGCCAGATTGTAAGGCTGGATTGTGTTCAAGGCAGAAGAAAAGTCAACATACAGAACCCTGACCCTCTAGATGTTTATAGACCATGTAGAGGAGAGTAAGAATGGAATCATCAAGTCTTCTGATGGGCAAACTGAAACGGGTCGAGGAGCTTCTGGGTGGCGCAATTTTCTCGAAAGCATTTAATTACTAAGGATGTCAAAGTGACAGGGCGGTAGTCATTCAGCACAGATGGATTAGATGCTTTAGGAATGGGTATAACTATTGAGTTTTTCCACAAAACTGGCACGTTGTTGGTCGAGAGGATTGGAAAATGTCTGGAAACACCAGAGAATTGTTCAGCACAGTGCTTTAACACACGTCCACTTATTTTGCCTGGGCTTTTGTGTGCGTTACTTCCCTTAAACAACTTCAAATATCAGCCGGTTTAACAACAACTCTCTCAAACATTTTGTAATGATGCTTCCATTTGTTTTACCTCTGACACAAAGTCATCAGATTCAAATCTTGAGACAAACAGTCAGTTCATTAGCCATGTTCTGGCCCTCATGTCTCCCAAGGTCAGCATTCCCCCCCCCCCCCTCCAATGGATTTAATCCCTTGCCAGGCCACCCTTAAGTTTCCTCTCTTGTATGCCTCCTTGTCAACCAGTATCTGTCTTTTGATCTCACGTTGTACATCTCTTAAAGCCTGTCTATTACCCTCAGCATAAACTGCCTTCTTCCTATTAAGTAGTGATTCTAGATTTGTTTTGATACCCAAGGGTTATTGTTAGGGAAGATTTTACAGATTTTATTAGGCACAACTGACTCAACACAAGTTTACGTCTGAAAAAACATCTGTGATCAGAGCTGCTGTCCTCGAATACCTCTCACCATAGTACAGTCAAAACACCCTTGGAGAGACGAGTGATACTATTGTCGTTCCAGATCTGGACAGTTTTAACTGTAGGTTTCTCCCTCCAGGAGCTGACAGTAGGTTGGCTGGAGGTAGACAACATTGGTCTGATTTCCCCAGAGGAGGTCTGGTGGTGTCAGAAAGCATTTGGTATTGTCCCATAGCACAAATCAAGAGTCTTATTTTTCCTAGTGTGACATTTCACATACTGGTGGTACATGCTCAGGACCAAAGTACAGTTGTTAAAATCCCCTAAAACAAATTCGGGTGCGTCAGGGAGATGAATTACAGTTTCTGTGACGGATAATAAATCATCTCTGATGCTTTTGTATATTAGCTTTTGTTTGAATGTACACAACGGTAACAAACAATTGGGGGGAACTCACGGGGCAGATAGTAGGGTTGCAGTGACACAGAAAGCAGTTCAATAGCCAACGGCGACTCGACAAAAGTCACCAACATGCGCAAGAAAGAAAGCGACGCCTTCAACTACTGCCAGCCCTGCAAACCTGGGCCCTGTGGCATTCCATTGGTTCCTGCATCTCGCCCCAGCCTCACAGCTGGGAGGGGGCAACAGACTGGCCTTGGGGCACTGAGGTCCCCGGCGATGCAGTTGTCTGCCAAGACTCAGGTTAAGCCCTTGAACCAGGCCAAACCTGTAGGGAAGCAGTTTTGCGCCACAACAAGGATCTGCCCCTCTAACACTCTTAACCTCTCTGAGATATGTGGGATGCTAGCGCAGCCAGTGAAAGTGCAAGGCTCCAAATTCAAAACAACAAAAATCTCATAATTAAAATTTCTCAAGCATACAAGTATCTTACACAGTTTTAAAGATAAAATTCTCGTTAATCCAGCCACAGTGTCTGATTTCAAAAATGCTTTACAGCGAAAGCACCACAAACGATTGTTAGGTCACCACCAAGTCACAGAAAAATCCAGCCATTTTTCCAGCCAAAGAGAGGAGTCACTAAAAGCACAAATAGAGATAAAATGAATCACTAACCTTTTGATGATCATTATCAGATGACACTCATAGGACTTCATGTTACACAATACATGTATGTTTTGTTCGCTAAAGTGCATATTTATATCAAAAAATCAAATTTTGCATTGGCGCGTTACGTTCAGTAGTTCTAAAACATGCATTGATTTTGCAGAGAGCCACATCAAGTTACAGAAATACTCATCATAAATGTTGATATACAAGTGTTACACATGGAATTAGAGATATACTCCTTAATGTAACCGCTGTGTCAGATTTCAAAAAAACTTTACAGAAAAAGCACACCATGCAATAATCTGAGTACAGCGTTCAGACAAAGCAGCCAAAAGGATATACGCCATATTGGGTAGTCAACATTAGTCAGAAATAGCATTATAAATATTCACTTACCTTTTTGATGATCTTCATCAGAATGCACTCCTAGGAATCCCAGTTCCACCATAAATGGTTGATTTGTTCGATAATGTCCATCATTTATGTCCAAATAGCTTCTTTTGTTAGGGCGTTAGGTAAACAAATCCAAACGTGCGTTCAGGTCCAGCCGAACGTCGGACAAAAAGTTATATTACAGGTTGTAAAAACATGCCAAATTAAGTATAGAATCAATCTTTAGGATGTTTTTAACATAAATCTTCAATAATGTTCCAAACAGAGAATTACATTGTCTGTAGAAAAGCAATGGTACGAGAGCTAACTCATGAGCCCAAGGCACTCTGCCAGACCACTGACTCAAACAGCTCTTATGAGCCCCTCCTATATAGTAGAATCCTCAAACAAGTTTCTACAGGTGGTTGACATCTAGTGGAAGCCTTAGGAAGTGCAACATAACCAATATCCCACTATCTACAATAGGGGATAAGTAAAAAAAAAACTACAAGCCTCAGATTTCCCACTTTCTGGTTGGATTTTTCTCAGGTTTTCGCCTGCCATATGAGTTCTGTTATACTCAGACATCATTCAAACAGTTTTAGAAACTTCAGAGTGTTTTCTATCCAATACTACTAATAATATGCATATATTAGCATCTGGGACAGAGTAGCAGGCAGTTTACTCTGGACACCTTATTCATCCAAGCTACTCAATACTGCCCCCATGTCACCAAGAAGTTAAGGGAGGTAAGAGAGGTTGGTCAACCTAGGATGGATCCCTTGCGGTTAAGGAGGATGGTGTGCAGGGCCTCTGCCCTACCCTCTCTATTTGGGTTTAATAGTTGCTACTCCTACCCCTCCTAGTTTCCACCCCAAAACAACAGTGATTTTCCGGTTGGCCATTACAATCCTTGCAGCTATCGTCATACCCTAGTGAACGAAGCAAGGAAAGAGACGGACTCTTGGAAAAGAGTACCGGCCCCTTATGCACACTCTCTGTTTTATATTTAGTCAGTTTTTTTTGTGTCAATGGTGTGACTATATAGATTGTTCCTTCCTACATTCTGTTTTCAGTGGTCCTATGCTCCTTGTAAGATCTTTTGGATGAAGAGAAGGTTCATAATTGTTCGGTCCTCTAACCGCTTTCTCGGCCTGCCAAGGCCACTACATTTATACAGTTTACCATGACTATTGTGCCATCTCTAAGGGGGGGAGGACGTCACTTACGCACAGTCTCTTTAAGCTCATTCTGGTACGTGTCTATTGTGCTTAAGAATAATTTTCATAGCAGCTTTTATCTTCTGAAAAGTGTCTAATGTAATATGCCTCTGTCTTTCGCTTTACTACTGTCCTTGGCATCCCTGATTTGTATGTGACTCATTTCAGGAAACTAGGCGAATGTCGCCTGTCACTACTTCACAGGAGCTCCATTTGAACCTAAACTTTGTTTTTTAATCAAAATGTATTTCATGGCAGAAATGCCTTCTTGAACATGTGAACTTTCATGTGCCTTAATAACAAACTTGTATGCCATCTGTAAATACCAATACAATTGTTAAATTACGAGCCTAGTTGGTTTAGCCATGGAAAAAGTGAGCAACCTTCCTGTTAGCCATGATTGGCTGAGATAATGAGTGGGCTGTACATGCCGAGAGATGATGAGTTCGGATTAGTCTGCCATGTAGCACGCTTCTGTCAATAATATGAGCTGGCCGGTATGTGTAGGTAATCCTTTCTAACTCTTTTTTTGAAGTCACTGGAATTAGAGTATGATAGTTAAGGAGATGGAGAAATTATGGCATTTGATTGCAAATATGCAGACTGAGTCGAAAAGAGAACACACAGAAGGCTGGTGTTTTTATAAAACACCTGTATCCGGATTACATCTTCAAACTAAGGCAGCCATGGCATCCGTGACAGAGGGAGAAGCGTCCATCCATGTATAAGGGTAAGAGTCTAGCTAGCTACATTTTCAGATATTACAAATTTTGTCAGTCATTTCCATTTCAAGTTAGTGTACTGTTAGCTAGCTAATGTTATCTGGCTGGCTAGCGTTACGTGTCTGATCTGTGTAGCAATATTATTCATATCTCAGATCCATTTGCATAGCTAGTTATCTTCATCTTAGCTAGCTAACAGTGCAGAACAACTAACCAATTTACGAACGCTCAACACCCGTTGAATATGGCCGGTGTCAGTAAACTTTGGCAAAAAAGTAATTATATTTTTGACAGCAGCACAGTTGCAGTCCCCAACGGTCTGGATAACATAACAGCCTAACAAGTTCTGCTAGGGCAAGTAAAATGGTCAGAGTGAGCTGTTCTCTCATTTGTGTCTGGAAGTAGCTAGCAAGCTAGCCAAAGTTAGCTAGTTAGCTTGGGTGCTTGACTGCTGCTGTTAGGTCAGAACGCTTGGATCAACGCTACTCCTTGGCCAGAGCGTCCAGTGTGCACTCTGAACTCTCCGAGAGTGGAACACTCTGAATTTACGAACATACAATCTGACAACCCTCTTGAGTTTACGAATGCCCAGAGCACACTCTGGCACTCCAGATTAAATTTACGAACACACCCGTAGTATAAGCCCGCCTTTAGTCTTGAAATCTTAAAGAGATCGGTGGGGCTAAAGCTTAAAAGGGTGTGAACGATGTTGAATGGGTGTAGACAAAGAAGAGCCCTCCAGTAGGTACCAAAAACATTCAAGGGCCATTTTCTCAAGTGAGCTAACATGTTTATCAACTTTCAAAGCAGACTTACTTTCCAATTGTTCCTCAACTGTAGTGTATGATATACCATTTTCTAGCTCTGAGTCTTTACTTTTATCCAATGTAAAAAACACAATTTCAAAATTTTCTACTTAAGATCGAGCCGGTCGGTCACATATGTGACTCACCACCTGGATTCGGTCTTATGTAGCAAAATTTGAAATCGTTTTTTTTATGTAGCTTAACTTGGACTCAGAGCTACAAAATGGTATATCATACACTGCATTTTTTAGGAACCATGGGAAAGTAATTCTGCTTTGAAAGTTGATAAACTTGTATACTCACTTTTGAGAAACTTAAATGTATAAATCATTTCAAATTCGTTGTTAAACCAGACTGCCCAATTTTTCTTTCTGTTATTGACGGATAGCCAGGGGCACACTCCAACACTCAGACATACTAAACACAAATGCTTTGTTTGTAAATTTAGTCTGCCAGATCAAATACAGTAGGGATGACCAGGGATTATTCACTTGATAAGTGTGTGAATTGGACAATTTTCCTGTCAAAATGAAACAAGTACTTTTGGGTGTCAGGGAAATTGTATGGAGTAAAAAGTACATTTTCTTCCGGAATGTAGTGAAGTAAAAGTTACCAAAAATATAAATTAGTAATGTACAGATACCCCCCCCCCCCCCCCCCCCCCCCCCAAAAAAAACACTGAAGTAGTACATTCAAGTGTTTTTACTAAAGTACTTTACACCACTGCCCAAATGCCTTCACACCAGTACATTAGCATACAGTGTATATACTGTTACAAATGCACCTATTACATAGTATTCCATATAAGTTAAGGCCATGCAACCTGAGATGAAACCTGAGTGAGGTGCACATGTAAAGTACATAAACAGATGCATGTGCCATATATTTATGTGGTGGACACTTGATACGGTCACATGATATTGTTGTGGTATGTCACAAAATCATGTTATGTCCACACGTATAAATTATTTTATTTTATATATCTATATTTTTCTAAGTGGATGGGTCTCTACAGAAGGTGTTAACAGTACAGCCAGATAGTTACTTGCATAGTAGCAATATCAGAAATAGATCCTGTCAATATAAATATACAGAATGTACAAGAACAGTATCAATAACAATATCAGTGATAGACAAGGTAGTTATGCATACAATCAGGGGTAAAGTGGCTGAGCAGCAGGATAAACAAAAAAAAATGATAGAAGAAACCTATGGCAGGTGTGTTAGGAGAGAGTCATTTGAATAGAGGCACTGCAGATAGTGCTGATGACTGGTCCGTCGCAAAACTTCCTGATCTTCTCAAAAAGATACGTTTGTCTAGCTGTGTCCAGTCCAGGTTGTGCTTGTATAGACGGACCATCTATGGGAGGAAGGGTGTCACCGTTGTGAAGCAGCTGAAGCCTGGTCCCGACTGAGTTCGAACGCTCCTTGACAACAACACCAGGCTCCAGATCATCGAAGCTGTAAAACAGGGAATAATAACAAAAAATCTGAAGACATTACAACCTTGCACAGCATCAATTCATCTCCCAAGTTTATATAAGAAGAATAACCTCATACAATTCAATGAAAAATTATTTTTACCTGAAGTGCTGGTACTGCTTGATCTGTGGCAGCGGCCTGAAGTACGGAGTCAGGTGTTGTTGCCAGCAATAGCTTTACACCAGCACCGTATTATCCTCCAGTCCAACCAGCTGTGGGATGTTGACCCCTGTACAACATCTCAGACAAAGTGTTCACTCTGGTCTTTCGGAAGCGCTGCTTGATGAAGCTGACACCAGCCGGGGGAAAACTTGGTGTGGTTACCTTTGCTGGATGACATGCCTTCATCAATCAAGTAGTTGACTTGTTGTATTCCGTCACAGCAAACACCAAACAAGCCACACTTGCGACGAGTTAAAAAGTAGATGGGACCTGCAAACAATAGTGCACCTGAAAACAACAAAAGAACCGTAAGAGAAATTACAATGAATTGTCTCACTCCTGTCAGTCTTTCTGCACACAGTTCAGTGAAAGGTAGTTGCCTCCCTCCCATATATATCAAATGTTGCTTACTTGTTGAGCAAAATCAAAGCTGTAATGCAATCTTATGTCTTTGCTTGCTGGTTCAGTGGGGCCCCCCAGAGAGAACTGCAGGTCTTGACAGGTGGTTTTGCAGTCAGCAACCATCTTCTGGTAGACAGACCGCTCACTCTGAACAAGCAGGAGATGCTGCTCTTGCTTCTTCAGCTTGGCTGACTTAACAGCTTCTGGAAAATACAGAAGTAATGTAAGATCAATAAAAGTAGTTTCAATCATGTTGCAGGTCAATTAAATAATCAAAATGTGTTTTTGCTTTACATACCAAGTGTTATCGATTCCTTGTAGAGACGCCACACTGCTGCTTTTGTCACATGGGATGGCAGCAGCTTTCCACCAAAGTGTTTTTGTTCTGGGTGACGTCCTGGTAATACTATTGCATTATCCTCTGCGTAGTTGTTGAAGTTCACCACTTCGTAATGCTTCAGGTGTAACCTGTGCTTGCTTGGGCCAGCTCTCTTTTTGATGAGAGGCATTAGACCATTCTCTTTGTATGACTGGTGGAGGGGAGTTAAGCGTGTTCTACTGATACAATGGATGTGAAATGGCATTCTGAGAGAACATCACTACACACAGTTCATACACGTCATGTTAGCTAGCTAACAGCAAGCTTCTTAGGGATAGACTTCCCGCTAGCGGGACACCAGCCGACAACATCCAGTGAAATTGGAGGGCGCACAATTGAAATAAATAAATCGCAATATTAAACATTCATTAACATACAAGTATCTTATATAATTTAAAAGCTTAAATTCTTGTTAATCTAACTGCGTTGTCCGATTTCAAAAAAGGCTTTACGGCGAAAGCATATCATGGGATTGTCTGAGGACGGCGCCCCAAATCAACATATTTTTCAACCAGCACAGGCTTCATAAAATCACAAATAGCGATTTTAAATAAATCACTTACTTTTGAAGATCTTCCTCTGTTTGCAATGCCAAGGGTCCCAGGTACAACATGAATGGTCGTTTTGTTACATAAAATCCTTCTTTATATCCCAAAAAAGTCTGTTTAGTTGGCACCATCGATTTCAGTAATCCAAAAAGCTACCGCTAAACTTCGTTCAAACAAGTCAAACAACGTTTCTATTTAATCCTCAAGTACTCTAAAATGTAAATAAAATATAATATTTCAGATGGAAAGTAGTATGTTCAATAGGAAAGGAAAAATTGTAATCACGCTCACTCTCCCTCGCACGCTGAAAGACTGATATTGTTCCGGTGCTCTTCTCACCCAAACTCCAAATTCCTGCTTGTTTTTCAAAAATCAAGCCTGAAACCTTGAATAAAGACTATTGACATCTAGTGGATGCCATAGGAATTACAATCTGGGAGACGGATTTACATAGAAACAATAGATTTCCATTTCCATTATAAAAAATTCTGGTTGTCTTCAGATCTTTGCCTGCCATGTCAATTCTTTTATAGTCGCAGACATTATTTTAACAGTTTTGGAAACATCAAAGTGTTTTCTATCCAATGATACCAATTATATGCATATCCTGGCTTCTGGGCTTGAGTAACAGGCAGTTTACTTTGGGCACGTCAGTCAGGTGGAAATTCAGGAAACTTGACCCTATCCTTATTTTTAACTTGGTCTTTTGTTTAGACATGTAGTTAGCTAGCCAGCTAAACAATTAACCATAATCCCAAACCATAGAGTACTAGCAATACAAACCGATTTAACCTATTTTGTTAACTAACTATGACAATGTTAGCTAGCTAACATTAGGCTATAACAAAAGCTATGCGAAATTGCATTGCACACAGTTCATACACTTAAGTTAATGTTAGCTAGCAAGCCAGCCATCTAACCTCAGCTAACGTTAGCTAACAGCAAGCTTTAACTTGGTCTTTTGTTTAGATGTTTAACGTTAGCTAGCTAAACAATGAACTATAATATGGATACTTGCATACCGGAGTCTTTAAGTTTTAATACGCGATACATAAAAAAACAAACCTGCGTTAGACAGGATTACCCACCCTACACATACTGACCAGCTCAAATAGACAGTAGTGTCCAGCCCACTCATTATCTCAGCCAATCATGGCGAGCAGGAAGGTTGCCTACTTTTTCTGTGGCTTAACCAACTAGGCTCCTAATTTAACCATTTTATTCGTATTCACAGATGGCATAAACATTTGTTATTAAGGCACATGAAAGTTCACATGTTCAAGTATGCATTTCTGCCAAAAAACGCAATTTGATAAAAAAATAAAAAATAAAATAACGTTCTAACGGCTCTCCTGTGAAGTCGTGACTTGCTACATAGTTTCCTGAAACGGGTCACATGTGGAATGTGCCCTATCAGCTACTGTTTGCGCCTGCAGTCTTCCCAGGGGGTTTTCAGGTTTATTTACCAAACCCTGTCTTTGGCTCGGGTTGACTTTTTCCCATTGTCGCACCATGGAGCCTGTTGCCTTCCCTTGAATGTGGTCGTTGTCCAGTATGTGCGGTTCACATCTAATTGGATTGTACGCGAGCTCGGGCAACGATGTCAGGGTCTTTGCATTTGTTGCACAAATCCCATGCAAGTCATTGTACTTAAATTAGCATATTTTGCACGTCATTAACAAATCTATGTGACTTTGTTTTAGCTAAACAATGTGTTATTTTGTTTTTGTTTATTTTGTAAGTTTTGTAATTATCTGTGTTAAGGTCTTACCAACAATATCTGCTAAATATTTGTATGCGACTAATAAGATTTGATTTGAACCTACTTTGCTTAAATAGCATGGTAATTCTAAATAGGGACAGATACCCTCCATTAGTTCATCAAACTAAATCACAAGGCTTAGGGGAACGGAGCATTGAAGAGGGAATGGTCAATGGAGTGTATATTTCCGCTTCCTTTTACAAATGCGGTCCATTACTGTCTCTTTCTTTACCTCCCTCCCTCAGGCCGGAGCATTACAGCCCCATGCACTTCCGGCTGTGCCAACAGGTGCTGACGGCGGTGCAAAAGCTGGCCAGGGAATCGGGCGGCGGCATGGCCCGGGAGACATGGGAGGTGCTGCTGCTCTTCCTGCTGCGCATCAACGACACCCTGCTGGCCCCGCCCACAGTCGGAGGTCAGCCAAGTGGAACAGACGCAATTAGAGTACTTTTTCTAGTGTTGTGGGGCAATTCCTCACATCCACTTCGGCCACATTTTAGTCTACCATTGATATCATACCATGACCAATATGTGGAAGTTAGGATTCGCCGCATTATCTTTTTGGCTTTGATAAATTAAGTAACTTTGCTGTTAATATTACTATTTAGAAGCAAATGACGATGTTGTATGGGAGCATTTTTCCCCCATCTAGACATTTTGGATGATGCAAATTCATCCTTACTCCACCCTGTCCCCCATCCCCCAAACTCGCTCAGGTGGTATAGCGGAGAAGCTGGCTGAGAAGCTGATCAGCGTGCTGTTTGAGGTGTGGTTCCTGGCCTGCATGCGCTGCTTCCCCACACCGCCCTACTGGAAGACGGCCAGGGAGATGCTGGCCAACTGGAGGCACCACCCGCCCGTGGTGGAGCAGTGGAGCAAGGTCATCGCCGCCCTCACCTCCAGGTAGCCACACCACAACAAGAACAGGGGTTGCCAACCCTGGGATTGCAGGCTTTTGTTTAAGCTCAGTGCTTAAACATATGATTAGCTTTTTTTTTAAACAATGTGCGTGGATTTATTGGACACCTTCAGGTAAGACCAAATTAATTGGATAACAGGCAGTAGGAGTTTTTTCTGTCAACAACTAACCTGTGTTTTCTACAAGCACATGGAGTATCCAGCCAAATAGAAAATCAGCCAGCCAGAATCCCCTCAGGTTGTTAAGACAAGCCTCTGGTACATTCTAATGCCTTGATTCCATACGAAATACACAGTGAAATTATTTGAATTGGGTTTACTGGTTTTACCTCCCGGATTGGAAAAATTAGTTGTGACAGTGTTCACAATTTAAATTACTGAAAATGTATGAGTTTTGGATATTGTCTAGGCCTATACTGTATGATCAGGACAATTTTCTGTATTTTTAAAATTCTTTTTTTAACCTTTAACCTGTTTTCTCTTGATTAGAATGATCTAATTTAGACACTAAGTAGTCAAACCTCTATGCTATGATGCTCCAAATTGAGATCAGGTGCATCCAATTTCCTTTGACCATCCTTGAGATGTAACTAAAACTTGATTGGAATCCTCATGTGGCCAATTAAATTGTTTGGACATGATTTAGAAGGAAACACACCTGTCTATATAAGTCTAAGGAACTGTCTGTAGATCTCGGAGACAGAATTGTGACAAGCCATCTATCTGGGGAAGGGTATAAAACAATTTCTAGAGTGTTGTACGTTTCCAAGAGCACAGTGGTCTCCATAATTGGGAAATGGAAATAGTATGAAACTACACAGACTGCCTAGAGCTTTCTGTCCGACCAAACTGAGCAAGAAGGACCTTGGCCAGGTAGGTGACCAAGACCCCAATGACCACTCTAACAGAACCACAGAGTTCATTGGCTGAGATGGGAGAACCTGCCAGAAGGACAACTGTCTCTACATCACTAACCCAATCTGACCTTTTTGGGAGAGTGGCCAGACCGAAGCAACTACTGAGAAAAATGCACATGCCAGCATGCCTGGAGTTTGTAAAAAGGCATTTGAAAGACTTCGAGCACAGTGGAAAAGATTCTGCCTAAATGCAAAGTGCTGTCTGGAGAAAAACAGGAACAATTCATCACCCGTCTAACGCCTTTCCTACCATAAAGCATGGTGGTGGCACATCATGCTATGGGGAGGATTTTCAGCGGCAGGGACTGAGAGACTGGTAAGGATAGAGGGAACAATGAATGGAGCCAAATACAGGAAAATCCTTGAGAACCTTCAGAGTGCAAATGACCTCAGACTGGGGCGAAGATTTACGTTCCAACAGGACAATAACCCCAAGCATACAGCCAAAGCAACGCTGAAATGGCTTCAGAACAAGAATGTGAAACTCCTTGAGTGGCCCAGCCAAAGCCTAGACTTGAATCCCATTTGAAAATCTGTGGAAAGACTTGAAGATTGCTGTTCACTGCCATTCCCCATATAACTTAACAGAGCTTGCGAAAATCTGTAAGGAAGAATGGGAGAAAATCCCCAAATCCAGATGTGCAAAGCTGATACAGACACACGACTCGAAGCTGTAATCGCCGCCAAAGGTGCTTCTACAAAGTATTGACTTAAATAAATGAGATGTTTCTTTTTCAAGACATTTGTAAACATTTCTAAAATCATGTTTCACTTTGTCATGGGGTATTGTGTGTAGAAAAACCATCATTTTAATCAATTTGGAATTCAGGCTTGTAACACAACAAAATGTGGAATAAGTCAAGGGCTGTGAATAGTTTCTGAAGGCACTGTACATGTAGGAATATTTATAAACACTTTACTAATGGTTCAAGTATTTGATAATGGATTATTAGCTGATTTATAAGCACAAATTCATATCAAACATTAATTATGTAAATGTATTCATAAGATTCATTAAATGTTCTGTTTTGGCACAGACTGTTGCGGTTCACCTACGGTCCATCCTTCCCTCCGTTCAAAGTCCCAGAGGAGGACGCCAACATGATCCCTACTGAGATGGACAACGACTGTGTGGCTCAGACCTGGTTCCGCTTTCTTCACATGCTGAGGTGAGTCCCACGGAGCTAGCTATCTGTATATGTGTGGCACAGCATGGGAGGTATTGCTGTTCAAATCTATACTGTATTCTGTGTAATTGCTCCCCGATGAAATAGTATAACTTTCTTCAATCATCATTTAAGAAACGTATCCTGGAAGTAGCTTATTGGGTCTTTTTGATGAAGAACATACAAAAATATACATAAAATCAAAAAATGGGATCTGAAAATGATTCTAGACTCTTAATGGACCTACAAAATTGTAACCTAAAGATCTTAGGCTACATCAATTTAACTGTTACTCTCTAGCAGTTGTTTTTGTCTAGGTTGTGGAGAGAAATAACATATTACTTTACCTACAGACTTTGGGAAATCCAGACCAGAACCAACGTTTTTGCACCCCTATGCTAACAGTTCCCTCTACCTCTCTTCCTCTTGCAGTAACCCGGTGGACCTTAGCAACCCGCTGACGGTCAGCTCTACGCCAAAGTTCCAGGAGCAGCTGCTGGGGGTGAGCGGCGTGCCCCAGGAGGTGATCCAGCAGCATCCCTGTCTCAATCAGCTGCCCCAGATCTTCTTCAGGGCCATGCGGGGGGTCAGCTGCCTGGTGGATGCCTTCCTGGGTAAGACTACCTCACTTTATCATTTTTCTTTCTCCATTGCATATACTGTTACGTTTCACTTTGGCACTGTCCAGAGACAACCCCTAGCCCTTTCCCCTAGGCACTTCATGTAGATCTGGGCCCGTATTCATGAAACAGTTCAGAGTAGGCATCTGGGTAGGAGTGCTGATCTAGGATCAGTTTTGCCTCATAGATCATAATGAATAAGATTACATGGACAGGGGGACCTGATCGTAGCTCAGCACTCCTACTATGAGACGCTTTCTGAATACGGGCCGTGAAAAAATTGGATAGGTATGGTAGTAGTTCCTTCTCCCATAATAGGCTGGAGATTTTGCCCTGTTGCTTGAACCTATCCAATACTTTCATATCCTCATGTTTTGCTTGATCACATCTGAAATAAGAGGCCCCGTATATGTTTCCTTCTGGCTAGGTGTCGGACTCGCAAAGAGAGATATTAGAGAGAAACTGCCTTATGGGACTTAATTAACTTCGGCATTCAATTCAGGAGTAAAAGGGTTTAGATTTTGTGGACATTGATAATGTGAAGAAAAGAAAAAAACATCAAGCAGACCTCCCTGTGTTTTTGCCCTATACTTCATCTAAGCACTGTCACAGTGAAGGCTATATACCTCCCTAAATCTCTTGACATCCCCATGTTTAATGAAACGGCAGCGCAAGTCTACTTAGATTTTTCTTTTGGTTAATGTATCAGTTTTCATTTTGAAAATCACAAACTAGTATTAGATATGCTGCCAATTATGTTCTACAGTGCCAAAAACACACAGAATGTCTCTAATAAATACCTAACATGGCTTGAGTTGTTGAACAGTCATTTAGCCCAATAACTAACCCGCCATTTTGTGCTTCTGCTTCAGCTTTTGTTATTTTTCGTCTTTCCCAGAAACACCACTAGTGTTGTTTCCTAGGACCAATATACGTGACAAACTTCACCCTCTAGGTACACTATTAAACCAGATCTAACCCAATGAAATCCAATCACTAACATTATGTATATAACAAACAAGATTCCCTATAGTGTGGTGCCACCCTTCTACAGTCACAAAAACAACCTATTCATACACATCTAGGAAAAACACATTATTCACTGTGTCAGAAAGAAAAGCTGCGAAGCTGTTTTGATTCTTAATTTTGATCGATGGCCGTGTCAGCTGCCAGAAGAATTGGTCAATTTTGTCATGGCTGGTTGGTTAGTCGGTCTGTGTTGTGATTTTCCAGGCTGTGCTTTGACAGCTTTCTTTCCTTCAGGTTTCGCTGTGTCTAAGAACACCTTTAGAGAAAGGCTTCCCTCCATGCCCTCCTATGGTACTCCGTAGTAGTGTGCTCCCAACCAATCATAAAGGGAGCTGAAGCATTTTGTTGGATTTCCTGGGGCTCGCAAAAATCTGACTCTGTGGTGAAGCTAGCTGGTTCATGCACTTAGTGGCTGTGTCCAAATCAATTGAATCCATAATCACTATAAGGACAGCAGTAACAAACGGTCTCAATCCTGAAAACGTCTCTTCTCTACCCCTGTATTTCTTGTTATTTTTATATACAGTGCCTTCAGAAAGTATTCACACCACTCAACTTTTTCCACATTTGTTGTGTTAAAAAGTTGGATTAAAATTGATTTAATTGTCATTTTTAGTCAACGATCTACCCAATATGAATGTGGAAAAAAACGTCTAAAATGTATGAAAAAAAACTATCTTGATTTGATAAGTATTCAACCCTCAATACATGTTAGAATCATCTTTTGGCAGCGATTACAGTTGTGAATCTTTCTGGCTAAATCTCTAAACACTTTCCACACCTGGATTGTGCAACATTTGCCCATCTATTCTTCAAGCTCTGTCAAATTGGTTGTTGATCATTGCCATACAACCATTTATGTCTTGCATAGATTTTCAAGCAGATTTAAGTCAAAACTAACTTGGCCACTCAAGAACATTCACTGTCTTGAAAGCAACTCGTGTGTAGATTTGGCCTTGTTTTAGGTTATTGTCCTACTGAAAGGTGAAGTCATTTCCCAGTGTCTGGTGGAAAGCAGACTGAACCTGGTTTGCCTCTAGGATTTTGCCTATGCTTAGTGCCACTCAGTTTCATTTTTTATCCTGAAACTCCACAGTCCTTAACGAGAACAAGCATACCCATAACATGATGCAGCCACCACCATGCTTGAAAATATGGAGTGGTACTCGGTAATGTGTTGTCAGTGTGGACAGTAAGGGAACAGTAAGTACAGTTGAAGTCGAAGTTTACATACACCTTAGTCAAATACATTTAAACTCAGTTTTTCACAATTCCTGACATTTAATCCTAATAAAAATTCCCTGTCTTAGGTCAGTTAGGATCACCACTTTATTTTAAGAATGTGAAATTTCAGAATAATAGTAGAGAATTATTTATTTGAGCTTTTATTTCTTTCATCACATTCCCAGTGGGTCATACGTTTACATACACTCAATTAGTATTTGGTAGCATTGCTTTTAAATTGTTTAACTTAGGTCAAACGCTTTGGGTAGCCTTCCACAAGCTTCCCACAATAAGTTGGGTGAATTTTGGCCCATTCCTCCTGACAGAGCTGGTGTAACTGAGTCGGGTTTGTAGGCCTCCTTGCTCGCATACACTTTTTCAGTTCTGCTCACACATTTTCTATAGGTTTGAGGTCAGGGCTTTGTGATGGCCACTCCAATACCTTGACTTTGTTGTCCTTAAGCCATTTTGCCACAACTTTGGAAGTACGCTTGGGGTCATTGTCCATTTGGAAGACCCATTTGCAACCAAGCTTTAACTTCCTGACTGATGCCTTGAGATGTTGCTTTCAATATATCCACATAATTTTCCACCCTCGTGATGCCATCTATTTTGTGAAGTGCACCAGTCCCTCCTGCAGCAAAGCACCCCCACAACATGATGCTGCCACCTCTGTGCTTCACGGTTGGGATGGTGTTCTTCAGCTTGCAAGCCTCCCCCTTTTTCCTCCAAACATAACGATGGTCATTATGGCCAAACAGTTTTATTTTTGTTTCATCAGACCAGAGGAAATTTCTCCAAAAAGTACGGTCTTCGTCCCCATGTGCAGTTGCAAACCATAGTCTTACTTTTTTATGGGGGTTTTAGAGCAGTGGCTTCTTCCATGCTGAGCGGCCTTTCAGATTATGTCGATGTTGGACTCGTTTTACTGTGGATATAGCTACTTTTGTACATGTTTCCTCCGGCATCTTCACACAATTCTTTGCTGTTCTGTGATTGATTTGCACTTTTCGCACCAAAAGTACATCTCTAGGAGACAGAACGCGTCTCCTTCCTGAGCGGTATGACGGCTGCGTGGTCCCATGGTGTTTATACTTACTATTGTTTGTACAGATGAACGTGGTACCTTCAGGCGTTTGGAATTTGCTCCCAAGGATGAACCAGACTTGTGGAGGTCTACAATGTTTTTTCTGAGGTCTTGGCTGATTTCTTTTGATTTTCCCATGATGTCAAGCAAATAGGCACTGAGTCCTTGAAATACATCCGCGGGTACACCTCCAATTGACTGAAATTATGTCAATTAGCCTATCAGAAGCTTCTAAAGCCGTAATATCATTTTCTGGAGTTTTCCAAGCTGTTATAAGGCACAGTCAATTTAGTGTATGTAAACTTCTGACCCACTGGAATTGTGATACAGTGAAATAATTTGTCTGTAAACAATTGTTGGAAAAATTACTTGTCATGCACAAAGTAGATATCCTAACCGACTTGCCAAAACTATAGTTTGTTAACAAGAAATTTGTGGAGTGGTTGAAAAATAAGTGTATGTAAACTTCCGACTTCAACTGTATATGCCTGTAATGTGTGATAGGCTGTGCCAAGCTACTGAATAAGTGAACTGTTGTCAATCAAAATTGGTCGTAAAGGAAAATGTGAATCTTTTTCTCTAACCTTTATCTGTGGTGAGTATCTTGCAACAAAGAAGACATCCATCCATATGAGATCAATTGTGCATTTTAAGCAGTTTTGTTTCTGTCTGTGGAGGAAAGGAGAAACACAAAAATGACACGCTGCCGATGTGGACGTTACTAACATCGGGAAATTGGCCATGATTGGTTGTTGCTGTTTTCACTTCAAGCACTTGAATGTCCTCTGTGCCTCGTTCCTTCTCTCTCTCCCTCAGGTGTCTCCCGTCCCCGGTCGGACAGTGCCCCGCCAACCCCTGTCAACAGACTGAGCATGCCGCCGCCCACCACCAACACCACGCCCCCTCACAGCCGTCGCCACAAACCCACAGGGGTAACAAAGATGGCCAGTAAAACCTCAACGGTAGGTTCCTACCACAGAGTTTGTTGTACTTCTTTTGAGCTGCTGTTTATTAGTCTTTCCTAATTTGGCCCATTTGTATCAGATTTAAAATGGAGAACTGACGTAAAATGGGAAAAAGACTTCATACCTTTGCCAAATAATGTTTTTTCCAATCTTAAAAAAAAATATGAGTGAATGTTAATGAATATTCCTATTTTTACTGTGCCTGTGATAGTTAATTTAATAAATTCCTGGTTATCTACCACCCCCCTCCCCTACCCACCCAGGCAAGCATAACACACCAACCCAAAGTGTCCCACCAGCCGTCCTCCACCTCCCCCCTGTCCAGCCCCAACCAGACCAGCTCGGAGCCCCGGCCGCTGCCTGCCCCCACCAGGCCCAAGGTCAACAGTGTCCTCAACCTTTTTGGCCAGTGGCTTTTTGACGCCGCACTGGTGCACTGCAAGCTCCACGCAGGCCTGAGCCGGGACAACAGCATGACTGGTAAGGCAAGGGTCAGAGGTTAAGGGTCAACAATTGGTCAAAACTGGTTTGACTAGAATTGTGTTGTACTGTACTCAATAGTCTAAAGAGTCTTCCTCTCCTTTATTGTAGCCTCTTCTTTAGCTTTGAAAAATGTGTTCAGAAGGGCATGTTGTGGAACATTCATATACAGTGCCTTCGGAAAGTACTCGGACCCCTTGACTTTTTCCACATTTTGTTACGTTACATCCTTATTCTAAAATGTATTAAAAACAAAAAATCCTTAACAATCTGCACACGATACCCCATTATGACAAAGCAAAAACATGTTTTTAAATGTTAGCAAATGTATTAAAAATAACAAACACATACCTTATTTACATAAGTATTCAGACCCTTTGCTATGAGACTTGAAATTTAGCTCAGGTGCATCCTGTTTCCATTGATCATCCTTGAGATGTTTCTACAACTTGATTGAAGTCAACCTGTGGTAAATTAAATTGGTTGGACATGATTTGGAGAGGCACACACCTGTCTATATAAGGTCCCACAGTTGACAGTGCATGTCAGAGATAAAACAAGCCATGAGATTGAAGGAATTGTCCGTAGAGCTCCGAGACAGGATTGTGTCGCGGCACAGATCTGGGGAAGGGTACCAAAAACTTTCTGCAGCATTGACGGTCCCCAAGAACAGGGAGATGACCAACAACCATGACAGCCCGCCGAAAGGCATGTAAAGACTCAGACCATGAGAAACAAAATTCTCTGGTCTGATGAAACCAAGATTGAACTCTTTGGCCTGAATGCCATGCGTCATGTCTGGAGGTAATCTGGCACCATCCCTACAGTGAAGCGTGGTAGCAGCATTCATGCTGTGTGGATCTTTTTTCAGAGGCAGGGACTGGGAGACTAGTCAGGATCGAGGCAAAGATGAACGGAGCAAAGTACAGAGAGATTCTTGATAAAAACCGGCTACACAGTGCTCAGGACCTCAGACTGGGGCGAACGACCCTAAGCACACAGCCAAGACAACGCAGGAGTGGCTTCAGAACAAGTCTCTGAATGTCCTTGAGTGGCCCAGCCAGAGCCCGGACTTGAACCCAATCGAACATCTCTGGAGAGACCTGAAAATAGCTGTGCAGCAATGCTCCCCATCCAACCTTACAGAGCTTGAGAGGATCTGCAGAGAAGAATGGGAGAAACTCCCCAAATACAGATGTGCCAAGCTTGTAGCGTTGTACCCAAGAAGACTCGAGGCTGTAATTGCTACCAAAGGTGCTTCAACCAAGTACTGAGTAAAGGGTCTAAATACTTATTTTATTTACCTATTTCAGTATTTTTTATTTTGAATACATTTATTTATTCTAAAAACCTCTTTTTGCTTTGTCGTTATGGGGTATTGTGTGTAGTTTGAGGGGGGGGACAATTTAATCATTTTTAGAATAAGGCCCCCCACCCCCCCTCAGACAATCCCGCAGGTGAAGATGCCGGAAATGGAGGTCCTGGGCTGGCGTGGTTGCACATGGTCTGCAGTTGTGAGACCTGTTGGACGTACTGCCAAATTCTCTAGAACGACATTGGAGGCAGTTTATGGTCGAAAAATGAACATTAAATTCTCTGGTAACAGCTCTGGTGGACGTTCCTGCAGTCAGTATGCAAATTGGAACATTTTAGAGAAATACGCTTTTTGTGCGCATGGAACATTTCTGGGATTTTTTAAAATTTCAGCTCATGAAACATGGGACCAACACTTTACATGTTGCGTTTATATTTTTGTTCAGCATAGAACTGTATTATATAGAACAACAATGTCAGCTCTATTTCAATTAGGAAATTAATGTTCCACATTTGCCTGCTGAATGTGGCCCATTTGGTAAGGGTAAGGATGCTCATCTGCCATTTTGGCTCTTTCACACCAGTGGATATGAATCAAATGAGACAATATTAATCCACCTTAAGCTATTGAGATGCACCTATAGTGTTATTTTTGTTCAAGTTAATTTCCTTATACATTTTAGTATTCAGCCTCTTTCTTTACATCATTGAACAGGTTTCTTTTTTCGTCTTGGTGGTTTTATTGGGATCGGACTGTGAAGAGTAGACTGGAAAGGTTGCAGAGAGATCAAGTCAATGGTATACAGATGTCAGATCTTAATTTGATCAGTACTATCGCAGCAGCAAAACAATCCTGCAACCACTTTGTCGGTGGTTAGGCTATTAACTAGCCAAAATTAGGCTACATGAAAAAGGAAATAATGTTAATATAACCATGTTGTTGTGTGTTTTCAGTAAATGTATGTAAATCATGAATCTCATCTGCATTTCCTGCAGTACAGGAAAATTCTCAGCAACAAGAGTGATCAAATTAAGATCCTACATCTGTATACATGTGTGGCTGGGTCTGCGGCACTAACTGCTGGACCACACAAGCCACACTATTGAGCCAGTTTCATTTATCATGGGAAATTAGGAAATGGTGGTCTTAAATTGGATGAAGTAGCAGGCAAAAAGGTGTGTGACGGTAATGGTGTTGATTTATCCTGGATTGTAGGCCGAGCTGTCTTCCACTCGCGCCTCTACAAATAAAACCCTGAGCTGGTCTTACTTTTAGTAATGGACAGTTCATAGTGTCAAGTTACCAAAGGGAATTTCAGTTGGGAATTCAGTCAATCTTAATGTGTTTTCCGCCACCTATTGCAGATTATGCTAATATTAGTATTCATCTTCAATTGTGAGAAATGGGTAGGATGGCTGCCAGTATCATTGTTTCTATCCTCCATTTTGATGGACTGTGGTTTTTCAGTTGATCTAGGCCAGGGGTCGGCAACCCGCTGCTCTTAAGCCACATGCAGCTCATCAACCCTTCTCTTGCGGCTCCCTGGTTATTTATAGATTACAGTGCATTTATAAAGTATTCAGACCCCTTAACTTTCTGCACATTTTGTTACGTTACAGCTTCATTCTAAAATGTATTAGATACTTTTTTCCCCCTCATCAATCTATACACAATACCCCATAATAAGAAAGAAAATACAGGTTGTTTTTTTTGTTGCAAATTTATATATATTTTTAACGGATTTATTACATTTACATAACTATTCAGACCCTTTTATTCAGTACTTTGTTGAAGCACCTTTGGCAGTGATTGCAACCTCAAGTCTTCTTGGGTAAAACGCTAATAGCTTGACACACCTGTATTTGGGGAGTTTCTCCTATTCTTCTATGCAGATCCTCTCGAGCTCTGTCAGGTTGGATGGGGAGTGTTGATGCACAGCTATTTTCAGGTCTCTAGAGATGTTCAAGTCCGGGCTCTGGCTGGGGCACTCAAAGACATTCAGAGACTTGTCCTGAAGCCACTCCTGCGTTGTCTTGGCTGCGTGCTTAGGGTCGTTGTCCTGTTAGAAGGTGAACCTTCGCCCCAGTCTGAGGTCCTAAGCACTCTGGAGCCTGTTTTCATCAAGGATCTCTCTGTACTTTGCTCCGATCATCTTTCCCTCGATTTTCCAGTCCCTGCCGCTGAAAATCATCCCCACAGCATGATGCTGCCACCACCATGCTTCACCGTAGGGATGGTATTGGCCAAGGGATGAGCAGTGCCTGGTTTCCTCCAGACATGGCGCTTGATATTCAGGCCAGAGTTCAATATTGGTTTCATCAGACCAGAAAATCTTGTTTTATAGTCAGTCTTCCGTCTGGCCGCTCTACCATTGTGGCTTCCGTCTGGCCACCACAAAGGCCTGATTGGTAGAGTGCTGCAGAGATGGTTGTCCTTCTAGAACAGAGGGGCCTGATTTGGTGTCACGTTTTTTCCCCAGCCCCAGCTAATACACCTGACTCCAATAATCACCTAATCGTGATCTTCAGTTTAGAATACATTTGATTAATCAGCTGAGTTTGCTAGGGATGGAGAAAGTGTGACACCAATCAAGCCCTGGAGGACTGGAGTTGCCCACCCCTGTTCTAGAAGGTTCTCCCATCTTCAAAGAGGAACTCTGGAGCTCTGTCAGTGACCATCGGGTTCTTGGTCTCCCCCGATTGCTCAGTTTGGCAGGGCGGTCAGCTCTAGAAAGAGTCTTAGTGGTTCCAAACTTCTTCCATTTAAGAATGATGGAGGCCACTGTGTTGTTGGGGACCTTCAATCCTGCAGACATTTTTTGGTACCCTTCTCCAGACCTGTGCCTCGACACAATCCTGTCTCGGAGCTCTTTGGACAATTCCTTTGACCTCATGGCTTGGTTTTTGCTCTGACGTGCACTGTCAACTGTGGGACCTTATATAGACAGGTGTGTGCCTTTCCAAATCATGTCCAATCAATTGAATTTACCACAGGTGGACTCCAATCAAGTTGTAGAAACATCTCAAGGATGATCAATGGAAACAGGCTGTACCTGAGCTCAATTTCGAGTCTCATAGGAAAGAGTCTTAATTCTTAAGTAAATAAGGTATTTCTGTTTTAAATTTTTTATACATTTAAATATATTTCTGAAACATTTTCCCTTTGTCATTATCAGGTATTGTGTGTAGATTATTATTATTTTAATTACATTTTTCAAATCGGAAAAGTTAGTACCCCCCCCCCAAATTAAATAAGGTTAATCAAAAAAAATACTTCATTTCATTAGGAATGAAGCCAGGCACCTGCACCTACTGGTGTGAGGCTTAGATATATTCTCACGCCAAGTTGCAAAAGGCGGCAATATGCAATACACAGTGTCCGGTCTCGCCAACATACAGGAAGGACAAGGACATATAGGTGTCGAAATTCAAAGCCCTGAGAACGGACCTGCAAAATCTCGTGCCAGATATCACCAGTAAATTATGCTATTTATTTATTAATACATTTGTAAGATTTTTTTTCATAACTGTTAGAAATACCAGTTTTTGTTTAGATGTGAATTAATTGAATATTTGTAATCTAGCTGACATAATCATTTGTTTTATAGGCTCACAGCTGGCACTGAGGGGAGCAAAGGTGAGGAAAGAAAAAAGGTGGACCCATCTTAGAAAACCATACTAATGGTTAGGGCCTCCCGAGTGGCGCAGCTGTCTGAGGCACTGCATCGCATTTCTAGAGTCGTCACTACAGATCAGGGTTCGATCCCGGGCTGTGTCGCAGCCGGCCGAAACCGGGAGACCCATGAGGCGGCACACAATCGGCCCAGCGTCGTCCGGGTTATGGGAGGGTTTGGCCGACTGGGATGTCCTTGTCCCATCGCGCTCTAGCGACTCCTTGTGGTTGCCGGGTGCATGCACGCTGACTTCGGTCGCCAGCTGTATGGTGTTTCCTCTGACGCTTTGATGCGGCTGGCTTCCGGGTTATGCGAGAAGTGTGTCAAGAAGCAGTGCGGCTTGGCGGGGTCGTGTTTCGGAGGATGCACGGCTCTCGACCTTCGCCTCTCCCAAGTCCGTACGGGAGTTGCAGCGATGGGACAGACTCTAACTACCAATTGGATATCACGAAAAAGGGGTAAAAAAAACAACATATTTTTTGATTCTATTTTTTAGTATCGTCTACCATATACCATGTAAAGATAAAAATGTGATTAACAAATCAGGACAGCCATTGTAATCAAAATAGGCAGCTCCACGAGAGATCACTTTCTCCAAAACAATACGGTCGTTGTCGAGGCCAAAGGTGCTGAAAATGGTCTGCAATTTTTTGAAACAAGTAATTTTTTTCATTTCACTTCACCAATTTGGACTATTTTGTGTATGTCCATTACATGAAATCCAAATAAAAATCTATTTTAATTCCAGGTTGTAAGGCAACAAAATAGGAAAAATGCCAAGGGAGTGAATAATTTCGCAATGCACTGTATGTGTTATTTCATAGTTTTTATGTCTTCACTATTATTCAACAATGTAGAAAATAGTAAAATAAATAAAAAGCCTTGAATTTCGCTACACCCGCAATAACATCTGTTAAACACATGTGATGTGACAAATTAAAATTTGATTTTGATTTGTGTCCAAACTTGACTGGTACTCTATACTGATTACCATCAAACATTATTTTTTCATTATAATACTTGTGTATCTGTGTTTGATTATTACATTCCTTGCTGGGCTTGATGTGGGTATTTCAATTAATTCCTTTTGTTGGTAGGTTTTTAAATAAAAAAGTAATATCGCTATGTTATTGTATGTTCACAAGATTCGATTTTCTCCAACTTCACCAGACAGCCGCTGTGCTCTGCTCTGTGACCCTGAATGTCAGATTTAGTGGTAATTTGATCTGACTGGTATGTGGTGCTATTGCCCCCTTTGCACATGAAAAGGGCTTGAATGTATTGGCTTTTCCAGTCATAAAAGTTGCCGACCCCTAATCTAGGCTGTTGCATTTTTTGTTATATTTCATTATCTTCTGGTTTAGTTTTCAATTTCAGTTTTTGCATGTTGGTTATTTGTCATGATGGTTGTTTCGACTGTCTATCTTTGTTGACACTGATGTTAAGAGCACTTAGAAATATAATTTTCTATTTTGCAGCTGCATTTGTTCAAATTCTTTTTTTTTTTTACTTGCAGTTTTCCTGTATTTGATTGGAATTTTTTGTGTAGAATTTTCTTTGTGCCCATTGTCATCGCCCTGGTTGCCAGGGGGGTATTCATTAGGCACCAAATGGAAGAAAACAGATGGAAACAAGGAGAGGGACTACCTGAACCTGTCCGATAAGAAACACTTGTTTTCGATTTCCATCGCAAAACATTCTGCTATGGAATGCTCTAATGAATATGACCGTGAACTTGCCAGTCCCAAACCACCCCCCCCATTCTACCTGGAATCAAACTGACCTGCTACACCTGGATCATACCCATGTAATCTCCTTCCCAAAGGGTCTCACACACTAATACTTATTTTCCAAAGAAACCAACAAACGTTCCGTTTTTCTGCCGTAGCTTTCTTTGCTCCTCAGTTGATGACCTTGAATTTGTATGTACTGTATGTTACACATGTATGTGGTGGATGTCTGTTCCATATATTTGTGCCATATATCGTGCCTCGTGTGAACTTCCAAGGGGCTAATAAGTAGACATTGCAAACTGAATTTTGCCATTGATGAGAAAATATATTCACCTGTTTCAGCTCTTTGTGGGCTGCTACACAGAGCTCACAGAGGCTGCTGTGTGTTTTACATATCTCTTTTTGGCTCCGAAAACATAATGAAACTTTACGTAATCCAAATCGGTTGTTGTCGGCAGAGCAAAATGCCCAGACAGAAGTATTGTAAATGCTCCCTTTTCAAACTGTATGAAGTGCATTCCAAATGGCACCCTGTTCCTTATTAAGTGCACTATTTTTGACCGGGGCCCATAGCACTGCTGTATGGAATAGGGTGCCATTTGGGATGGAGACCATCCTGGCAGGACATTTCATCAAGGTTGCAGCAGTAGAGCAGTCAGGCCAAAGTAAGTAACAATGGACTTGAAAGTAAATATCCTCCATTGGATGAATCCATTAGCACAACATCTAATTTTGGAAATAATTATTCATTTTACCACCGAGCTACCACTGAGCTCAGAGGCCTTATTGGAAATTATGGAAAATTGCCCCCAACTTTTGCAGTTTCTTTTCAATTGAAAAACAGGTACTTTACATATCCACTTTGTCAGTGGTTTCTGCCTATGACCTAACACACAATTTTTCTCTCATTCTACCCGTCTTCTGTCCGCTCTCACCACTTTCCTTTTCCTCCTTTCTCTATCCGTCCTCTCTTTTCTACCCCCACCCTCTCTCCTTCACCCCCTCCATTTGTGTCATCTCTCTCCCTTATTTCTACTCCCTCTCTTCCTATGAACCCCCTCCTCCTCTCTCTCTCTCTTTTGCCAGCCCTGGCCACTCAGACCGGTGTGGAGCTGAGGAGGAAGGGCTCTCAGATGTCCACAGATACCATGGTGTCCAATCCCATGTTTGACGCCAACGAGTTCCCCGACAACTACGAGTCGGGCCGGGCCGAGGCCTGTGGAACCCTCTGTAGGATCTTCTGCAGCAAGAAGACCGGCGAGGAGATACTGCCCGTTTATCTGTCCAGGTACCCACATGTTTTACCGTGATACAGTCAAAACAGAAAGACAATATAGTAGTATTATATAAGTATTCTTTTTAAATGAGTACCCAAATCTCCACAGATTACGTATTTTGTTTTTGTAAGTATACTGAACAAAAATATAAAAGCAACATGGAACGTGTTGGTACCAGGTTTCATGAGCTGAAATAAAAGATCCCAGAAATGTTCCATACTCACACAAAGCCTATTTCACTCAAATTTTGTGAACAGATTTGTTTACTGTGGCATTATGTTGTGACAAATCTGCACATTTTAGAGTGGCCTTTTATTGTCCCCAGCACAAGGTGCACCTGAGTAAGGATCATGCTATTTAATCAGTTTCTTAATATGCCACACCTGTCAGATGGATGGATTATCTTGGCAAAGGATAAATACTAACAGTCTCAAGTTGAGGGAGCGTGCAATTGGCATGCTGACTGCAGGAATATCCACCAGAGCTGTTGCCAGATAATTTTATGTTAATATTTCTACCATAAGCCGCCTCCAATGTCATTTTAGAGAATTTGGCAGTACGTCCAACTGGCCTCACAACTGTAACCATGCCAGCCCGGGATCTCCACATCCGGCTTCTTCACCTGCGGGATAGTCTGAGACCAGCCACCTGGACAGCTGATGAAACTGGGTTCACATAACTGAAGAATTTCTGCACAAACTCTCAGAAACCGTCTCAGGGAAGCTCATCTGCGTGCTTATCGTCCTCACCAGGGTCTTTATCTGACTGCAGTTTGGCGTTGTAACCAACTTCAGTGGCCAAATGCTCACCTTCGATGGCCACTGGCACACTAGAGAAGTGTGCTCTTCACGGATGAATCCCGGTTTCAACTGTACCGGGCAGATGGCAGACTGTGTATGGTGTCGTATGGGCAAGCGGTTTGCTGACATCAACGTTGTGAACAGAGTGTCCTATGGTGGGTTTATGGTATGGGCAGGCATAAGCTACTGACAACTAACACAATTGCATTTTATCGAAGGCCATTTTTATTTGGTTTAACCATTTATTTAACTAGGCAAGTCAGTTAAGAACAAATTCTTATTTACAATGACGGCCTACACAGACCAAACCCGGACAGCACTGGGCCAATTGTGCGCCGCCCTATGGCACTCCCAATCATGGCCGGTTGTGATACAGCCTGGATTCGAACCAGGGTGTCTGTAGTGACGCTTCTAGCGCTGAGATGCACTGTCTTATCTTAGACCGCTGCACCACTCGGGAGCTCCACTTGAATGCACGGAGATACCGTGACGAGATCATGAGGCCCATTGTCGTGCCATTCATCCAACATATGCATGTCTGTATTCCCAGTCATATGAAATACATAGATTTATTTATTTCAATTGACTGATTTCCTTACAATGAACTGTAACTCAGTAAAATCTATGAAATTCTTGCATGTTGCGTTTTATATTTTCGTTCAGTGCAGTAACGTAGTTAACATGCTAAAATGTTAAAAGCACGTATATCCTACCAACGAGACATTAAAAACATAGCAGACCACCATATTCCATGTGCCCAAGAAAACTAAGGTAACCGACCCTAAATGACTACCGACTCGTGGCACTCACGTCTCTAGCCATTATCATTATCCCAGAAACCCTAGATTAGGAAATCTCTATTGCACTCCACACTGCATTTTCACACCTGGACAAAAGGAACACCTATGTGAGAATGCTATTCATTGACTACAGCTCAGCATTCAACAACATAGTGCCCTCAAAGCTCATCACTAAGCTAAGGACCCTGGGACTAAACACCTCCCTCTGCAACTGGATCCTGGACTTCCTGACGGGCCGCCACAGGTGGTAAGGGTAGGTAACAACACATCCGCCAAAATGATCCTCGGCATGAGGGCCCCTAAGGGGTGCGTCCTCAGTCCCCTCCTGTACTCCCTGTTCACTCATGACTCCAAGGCCAGTCATGACTCCAACACCATCATTAAGTTTGCCGATGACACAACAGTGGTAGGCCTGATCACCAACGACGAGACAGCATATAGGGAGGAGGTCAGACTAAGGAGGATTGTGGACTACAGGAAAATGAGGACCGAGCATGACCCATTCTCATCGACGGGGCTGTAGTGGAGCAGGTTGAGAGCTTCAAGTTCCTTGGTGTCCACATCACCAACAAACGAACATGTTTCAAGCACACCAAGACAGTCGTGAAGAGGGCACAACAAAAACTATCCCCCCCCCCCCCCCCCCCCCCCCAGGAGACGGAAAAGATTTGTCATGGGTCCTCAGATCCTCAAAAGGTTCTACAGCTGCACCATCGAGAGCATCCTGACTGATTGTATCACTGCCTGGTATGGCAACTGCTCAGCCTCCGACTGCAAGGCACTACAAAGGGTTGTGCGTACAACCCAGTACATCACTGGGGCCAAGCTTCCTGCCTTCCAGGACCTCTATCAGGCTGTGTCAGAGGAAAGCCCTAAAAATGTCAAAGACTCCGGCCACCTTAGTCATAAACCGTTCTCTCTGCTCCCGCACGGGAAGCGGTACCGGCGAGTCAAGTCTAGGTCCAAGAGGCTTCTAAACAGCTTCTACCCCCAAGTCATAAGACTACTGAACATGTAATCAAATGGCTACCCAGACTACTTTCAAATGGCTACCCAGACTACTATGAAGTTTCTAAATCTGTTCCACATGCCTGTGTTCAGACTGACTCTTCCAGTCTCTTTCCTCCAACAGGTTCTACATGGTTCTGATCCAGGGCCTCCAGATCTCCGACTACATCTGCCGACCGGTGCTGGCCAGCATCATCCTCAACTCCTCAGCCCTCTTCTGCTCCGATATTAAGGGCATCAACGTGGTGGTCCCCTACTTCATCTCAGCCCTGGAGAACGTCCTCCCTGACCGGTGAGGAATGCACCGTCTATATTTGGTGTGCTTGCTGAAAGAACACTTATTCCCCATACTTCTCATTATTCTGCACTCTCCTGCGCTGACACCACTTATACTGCTTATAAGAAACGATATTACAACAAACGGTTCAGTAAAAGATTTGTTACTTTTGGTTCTTCTATTAAATGTCTCACGCCATACACTGAATGACAGGATCAAGTCTGTCTAGTAATTTGTCGACCAGGCCAGTATTGTTTCAGCACATTTGGCGTTCTAGTTAGACATTTATGTGCTCTGTCACAGTCTGCCATAGAAAACTGCTAGTGTCGCTTCCTAGTCAGCGCTGCGTTGTTTAGATTACACATGGAAAAATCTATAATTGAGCAATATGATTGGCCATTTATTCAAACACCACCACGCGAGTCACAATTTTAATAAGCAGTACATGAGTTGATGCATTCAACACGGCACACAGGAACTGTCCAGGCTACCAACACTTTCAATTATTAATATAGAAGCAACTTAGGAATAGGCTCCAGAAAGACGCCTAGCATTCGTCTTGGCTACTGTAGCCAGATCATAGAGATGGATAGAGGACTCTAGTTCCCAAAAGCCATTTTTAGAATGGGCTGAAACCCATATGGGTTAAGGAAGGATCACATGATTCCATCCGGGTCATCAAGAGGCTGGGCTCCCGACAGTGACCTTTAAGTCGTAATTTGCGACCCGTTAAATTTTTTAAATAATTGTTTGCATCGGCGCGAGCTGCACGTTCACCTCATTTCAAACGTCCTATTATTTTAGGAGGCTAAAAACATGATTTGGTCAAACAGTAATGTGCATGATCCTTATTATTCCTGTAATGAAAGTCTCTGCCCTGCGGCTGTTTCACTCAGGCCTGCTGCTGTGATGAGAGTGCCACTCTCTTCCTCTCACCCGCACTCTGAGAGAAAATGCATTTGTAGGCTATAACAGTTCAAAATCCATTTGGGGGGGGGGGGGATACAGCTTTGGAAGCAACTACTGTTGTCACTGTATTTAGCTCTATAGCAACTATTTTACAATCAATATATTTGATATGGCTTTGAAATACGCAGTGCGCGAAATTCGCAACAGCCTTTGCGGTTGCATAGGACTCATTGGGTAGTGGGCTACAACTGCAAAGTTTTAAGACCTTTTAATATTCTGTTCGATTAATACATGGCTACCAGCAGTGGGTATTATGTTTAGCGTTAGCGATCT
Source organism: Salvelinus fontinalis (assembly GCF_029448725.1). Lineage (NCBI taxonomy): Eukaryota > Metazoa > Chordata > Actinopteri > Salmoniformes > Salmonidae > Salvelinus > Salvelinus fontinalis. The sequence goes on from NW_026600252.1 coordinate 143,098, forward strand.
AGTTCATGTGTTTTGAGTTTCCACTTACTCATGCGGTGAATTGGCCCCAAAATGAATTAGCCTATGATATTGGTGCCCATAAAGATATAAGCAAGTTCATCTCTATTGAACAAATGATTCAGATAATTCTGGAGCCCTATTTTGACAGATAGAGCAAGATGTTTCCGTTGACATCGTTGGTGTGCGTCGTGTGATTTTTAACCAGTTTTGAGTAGGCATGGCCTACTAATTGGTTGATGTCATTGGAAACACTTATCCACAATCTTTACTACAAAATATAAATGTTCTATTTTCACATGTTGATGTTAGGGTGGTGCTGGAGATGATGAATATGAAGTTGACATTTTTTGAAATTTCCCTTTTAAAATATCTTATTAAATGGCAACGATATTCTTTGTAATTTGACGCAAAAATGTATGTAATTAATACAATGCAATTCTAAAGAATATAGTAATGCTGAATATTACACAATGTTTAATACACACCATAATGACCAAATGTGGCTAAATATAGAGAGACAGCATGCCAACCTTTGGCTAATAAGCATTATTTTTTGCCGTGGTGTAATTTTGGTATCGAGGATCATGATACTTAACCTGGTATCAGTATTGAAGCAAAATTCTGGTATCGTGACCTCACTACTGCTTGTACAGCTGACGCAAGCACACAGAAATGTACCTTGTCTAATTAGTCTTATGATGTATGAAAGACAGTTCAAGTCAAATGGTCTTTCTATTCCTGTGTTAAGGACATCTGCATGCATAAGGAATGCGGTTTTGACCAGAATGGACTTGTTTAGCCCTTAGGGTGAAGTATGCCGCCTTTTGTATGTTTGTCTCTTAGTGTCACGCAAGGGAAATGCCCAGAAATTAACATAAAAAAATGCTATATGCTTAAAACGAGCTCAAATGTAAATGTAAGCAATTGTTTGAGGAGTCTTATCAGTGGACAATTGGTGTTGGTATGGTATCTGACTGCTGTATCTTTTGAATGTTTGACATTTGAGTTAACTTAACTTGTTGTTTCCTCCCCCCAGAGAGCTGTCAAAGTTTAAGACATACGTGAACCCCACTGACCTGAGGAGAGCCTCCATTAACATCCTGTTGTCCATGCTTCCTCTGCCACACCACTTTGGCAAGGTCAAGTCAGAGGTAAACCTGTTAATTATAAGAGTTTAAAGGGACATCATCACACTTCAAAATTGAAATTTGAATCACACCATCGGTTGTGTAGAGACCGCTAATATGCTTCATATCAACCCTAAATACATGGAAAATATTAGCATAAAATGAGGAAATGATATAGCTATTATATTTAACATTCAATTTCGATTGAGGCAGATACAATAGATGGACCGGGACTTGGACTTATCGCAACATTAGTGTTTTGTTCTGACTTTCGACTAAACCGTCTATTTTTTAGTTCATCATTTGCAATGCCCTGTAGTTCGTCGGCCTAAATGCAAAGTAACCCTTGTGTATTATTTGTATGTTCCAGGTGCTCTTGGAGGGCAAGTTTAGCAATGATGACAACTCGCTGCACGACAAGGCCGTCACCTTCCTCTCCTTCAAGCTGCGATTGGTCAACATCCTAATAGGAGCGCTACAGACGGAGACGGACCCCACCAATACGCAGATGATCCTGGGTTAAGTTGATCTCAATTTGATCTGCAGCAATTTTTTACTTTGATTGTTTACACTGAAAAATGTGTTATACATGAAATGTTTTGTCATTTGACATCTTTCTCTTTTAAGTAATAGAGAATCAATGAATTGTAATAACTATTCCATAACTAGAATGGAATGACTAAAGGCCTTTTTTTTTCTGTACAGGTGCCATGCTCAACATTGTCCAAGACTCTGCTCTCCTGGAGTCCATCGGTGCCCAAGCGGAGGTGGTAAGAACTAATACTTTTGTACTCCACGCTGTAGAAGCGCTCACTCAACTGGAAAGAAATGTGTAAATAGAATAAACTTAACTACACATGTGGCTAAGAGAGATCGTAAAAAAAAAAAGGATGTGACCTTTATTGAACAATGAAAGACCCTTGAGGTTAGAAACCTCTTATGGGGGCGACCTGGCAAGAGGACATCAATAAATCAGTATTTAAAGGATATTTTACTCAAACATATATTTTTTTATTTTGTTCATTAGTCCAGTGTTTATCCCCAAAAATGGTTAGGGGACCATATTAATAGTGGACTTATGAACAAAATGCTTTTTGAGTAAAATATCCCTTTTAATCATCTGAGCAGACTATGACCGCTGAACATTCTAATGCCATCCCAATAGGGCAGTGTGGATGGCAGCCATGCGCTGGCTAAAAGCCACAGCAGGAACAACAGTGGCATCAGCAACGCCAGCGGGGGCAGCTCTGAGGCCACCACCCCCGACAGCGAGAGGCCCGCCCAGGCCCTCCTCAGAGACTACGGTGAGCCCCTTCGAGAACGCACTCATGAGCCCTTTTTCCAAAATCCTGACCTGGGTTAATATGTTTAATTGGGAAAATTGTGACAGGGAAGTTCAATCATGCGCACCTGTTTAATTGGCCAAATTGTGACAGGGAAGTTCAATCATGCGCACCTGAAGAGTCTTAAAAGGGAACCAATTATATTTGGACCTAGGTGTGCCAAACATCAACCAACCGTCAGCCCTTCCTGGTTAGTAGCTCTGAAGATGAGGCCTTAGCAAAGTTTCTTGACTAGTGTAACAAGCTAGACGTGCACAATGTAAAATCAAAATTGTTTTTTTAGTTCTGAATGCTGACACTGTTTTCACCTTTTTCATTCCGGTCAGCCATGCTTAAATTGTATAGTGGACATATATGGCGTTGACTAAAGGTGATTCCGTGATGAACCAAAAATGCATTGTTATTCTCATATTTGCAGTGATGCCGTGTCATTTGAATGATACTATACTACTGTTATCAGAATGGAGACAGTTATGTGTATTGTCACTTGCTAGATCTTCTCCCTATACAGTGTGTGTAACTTGTTCATTAACGTCTTTAACTGCATGCGTTATGGTATTCAGCATATGCATGTCATTTTATGGGAGCTGGACTATGAACCAAGACCTGGAGTTGAATGTTTAAGTATTTCTTTGATTCCTCACATGAAACCTTGCTTGTCTCCTTCTCAAAGCACATTGGAGCAGAAGATCTGAGGTTCCGTCCCTAGGATCTTCTCCTCCAATGCATTTTGAGTAGGTGGTGAGGACACAAGGAATCAAGCACACTTACAATTGAGATTCATCCCATGTTATTCCCACTGACTGGCCGCAAATATATGATAAAATAAGTAGATAATGGGCAAAGATCCTGAAGATCCACAAAAATCCACTAAATGCAGGCTCCCTCTTGTGTGCAGCAGTTGTACTGCAATTTCTTGTGTTCTCTGACAAGTGAATTTCAAACAGAATCTTCTAAAACCTTTGTTGAAATGTTAAGTGTTTGTCCATCTTCATTTTAACACCCAAGCATCTGAAAGTCAAGTGAAACACTTACATGCAACACTATTTGTTGATTCTTTGATTATTATTATTATTTATTTTTTGTAAAGATGCATGTTCGATAAAATTGTCCAAGTTTTGGCTACCACTTTATTGGCAACATGCACGGTTGGACATGCTTTATACCAGTGTTGGTGGGAATTCACGAATTTAACATTTCTAGTGAGGATTTTTAGATTTCAATGAGTTAAACTGAATTTGACCCCCAACCCTGGTTTATACAACCACAACATCTAACCTCATACCTAACAAAAAAGCCATTATTTCAATTACCAATGGTTTGAGTGTGCCTGTTTGTCCTCATACAGTACTGTCGACATGCTGATTGCTGTGTATCTGATGCTTATTAGACGTGTTCTGCCTGGTCCGGTAGTTACTAACCCCAGCTCTCCTTCTCTGCTTGTGGCGTGGCGTGGTATGGTGTCGTCATCTGGGGGTGTCATATCCCTAGCTCTCCACACAGATACAGCCGCCGGCCTACTGATCCGCAGCATCCACCTGGTCACCCAGAGGCTCAACTCCCAGTGGAGGCCCGACATGAGCATCTCCCTGGCCGCCCTGGAGCTGCTGGCCGGCCTAGCCAAGGTAAGAGCCCCCGGGGTCTTGTTCATTAAGGCACGCATCATTTTAAAACGTCCTGCAACGGGATCGAGAATGAGTGTTTCAGGTAGGTGGACATGCGTATTTCCTTAGGGTTTGCAACATTTGAACCAAGGTCTCTTTTACAGAATTACATAAATTACAGGAAATACGCACATCAATATAATTACAAATTGCAAGCAGAAAAAAAAAAAAAAAAATTAAGACATTCATCAGTAAGGTTCTCAATCCGCTTTCTGAATTGTCCTCGAGGCACCAAAACATCAAATTTAAGAACATTTTAAAGATGGTTCCACAAATAAGATGCAAAAAAACTACACGCTGATTTATCTAACTCAGTAGAGACCAAAGGAATTTCCATTTCCTATAGGGTGGTGGGACATATGGAAAGGCTACGAAAATAACCACAAGTGCTGCAATAAAAATGAAGGAGTAAGCAAAAAAAGTGAATAAGAACCAGTCATAGTTCACTGATCCCTGTGTGTCCCTCTTCCTCAGGTGAGGGCGAGTGTGGAGTCTGCGGACCGTAAACGTGCAGTCAGCTCTGTGTGCAGTTATATCGTGTATCAGTGCAGCCGGCCGGCCCCCCTCCACTCCCGAGACCTGCACTCTATGATCGTGGCGGCCTTCCAGTGCCTGTGTGTGTGGCTGACAGAGCACCCCGACATGCTCAACGAAAAGGTAGGGGAACAACAACACCATCTGCTTTCTACCTACAGTATTGCCTGCTAGTCTTACTGTTCTGTCCATCTAAGCATGTGGTGGTGAATCGTAACTTCTGTTTAAGTCGATTTTTCACTTAGTCTCTCATTGATTTCATTGTATGACGGTGGAAATTAGACTTAATGGGAAGTTAGGATTCACCCCTTGGACTATGCTGCTGCTACTAAATACTATGGATGCAAATATCAACCGTTTGAGGTGTGGGTCAAATCTTCCCTTTGAATCATTCAAATGGTCACAAGTCTTCCATTGACATAATGTCATGATTTACTATTTTATCGTCATTATTCGCTGCCTTATGAGCTGAGCTCTCTAAAGACTAAACTCACCTCCCGACTTTTGTGCCATGCAATTACATAGTGTTTTGTTGCAGGACTGTTTGATAGAGGTGCTGGAGATCGTGGAACTGGGAATATCGGGCAGCAAGTCTAAGACCAGTGACCAGGAAGTGCGGTACAAAGGGGACAAGGAGCACAATCCGGCCTCCATGAGGGTGAAGGATGCTGCCGAGGCCACCCTGTCATGGTGAGTGCCACCTGACAGAAGTAATGGGAATTTTCAGTTATGTTTCTTAGGGAAAGATGCATTGCCTTTTTGCTCTCTCTTAAAGGGGCAATCTGTGGTTGGTATATCCAATTTTAGTTTTTAGTTTTAATGATATAAAGCCATTGATTCTTGAAGAATATAACTTATCCATGGAACGCAGGATGCTTTCAATGGCACACATTCAACAAATTTGATATTCGTAATAATCCATCATGATTTATGTATTGTAATAACAGGCCCACAATGTGGTTACTAAAGTGCAAATGTGGATATATTTAGCTGATTTCACTGCTTAACATTTAGAAGTTGTCCTTTTTAAGCTGAGAAGAAGTGAAGCTAGTATATGGCCCTATAAATTCTGCAATACGGAGAACGCGGACAGAATCACTGAACCCAGATATTAAAATGGAATTCACATATTTTTTTTTTTGCTCATTCAACTTAGCAGGAGATTGAACTTAGTAACACAGTTTATTATAAGACATGAACAGAATGCATCAGTGATTTGTATTTCCTGCAACTTTCTGAAGAGGCAATGAGAATTCCTTTTCTGTGTATGTGTGCGGATCTACCATTGTGTAGCCGTTAGCGATGATGCTAATGGAAACCTTTCCATCTACCGGAAGACTTTTCTCAAAATCCTCAATTAAATATTCAAGGAAAACTCAATATAGATTAAAATGTGTGGGTTGTGTAAACCTTTAATTCCAGTGTGCACCAGCAGGAGGCTGTTTTTGTAGCTGTGTTTTTGCATACATGTGATGGTAGTTTGCAAAACAAATACCTACTGGATTGATGCAAATAATCATGATATCATTCTGCCAGGTAAGCATAGACTACTTTGTAGTTAAAGGAAATTTCCACCCCAAAACTATCTTTGGGTTTTTGTTTCATTAGTCCATTGTTAAAATATTCGCAAAATGTTGTTTGTCAGCAATCAAGTTGAAGATGTGTAACTTTCAAAATACAGAAATCAACCCCGTATTCTGAAAGTTACATATCAATCCAGTGGGTATTTGTTTTGCAAACTCTACCCTCACATGTATGCAAAAACACTGCTAATAAACTTTTGTTGGTGCGTGCTGGAATTAAAAGGTTACTACACCCAAGAACGATAGTATTTTTATTTTATTTCTCCCAGACCTCAAAAGTGGGTTCCTAATGTGGTTTAAGCTTTGCTGTGAACTTAGAAAAACAACTAGGTTGAATTTTCTATAAAACATTTATTTATTTATTTTAGAGCGAAAACCAGAAAATGGCATTTGGGGAAAAATGTGGTGGATTTTATATGGCTCTCCTAGTAGTGATGTGCATCTTTCCCTTTCAAGACAATTCGCAATTCGATACGCATCTAGATACATGGGCTCCGATTCAGGTACGATAAGTTTTAGTTTGAAACGATTCGGTTTGATTAGAGAAAGAATTGATGCAATGTAATGCAATTATTATTATTTTTTTACTGTTAAGTGTGAAAAACCCAGCAGCGTTGCAGTTCTTGATACAAACCGATGAGCCTGGCACCTACTACCATACCCCTGTTTTTAAGGGCACTTAAATATTTTGTCTTGCCCATTCACCCTCTGAATGGCACACATACACAATCCTTGTCTCAAGGCTTAAAATCCTTCTTTAACCTGTCTCCTCGCCTTTATCTACACTGATTGAAATGGATTTAACAAGTGACATCAGTAAGGGATCATAGCTTTTACCTGGATTCACCTGGTCAGTCTGTCATGGAAAGAGTAGGTGTTATTAATGTTTTGTATACTCAGTGTACACTGATTGTTTAAAGAAAAATGACAAAAACTATTGTTGATGGTGAACCTGAACAATCCAATTGAAATATATTGTATGCCCCGTTCAGCAGGTATAGCCAGGTTAGTTGTCTCCGGTAGCTTACTTTTATTCCGGTAAAACAGTTTTCAACAGCGCATAGATAATAACCTAGCAAATTACATAGGTTGTCACTCAACTAATAAAGCACATTACCAAGAACGATGTGTGATGTAACACAACACAGGTTAAAGATATGAGGTGTTTTAAGGACATGAGAAAATCAAACCTGTAACTCAGTTTAAAGTCTCTTCTCCTTAAAGGGGCAGCAATTTGGTATTCGGTCACTTGTTTTGGATAACCGCTTAGGGATCGGGCCGGAGGAATGTAACCACTATCAAATTCATAGACTGAGCTATGGATGCAAAGCTATCAAGTCTTTGTTAACAATTACACTCTTTGCAAACAATGAATTAAAACAAGCATATATTTTGGGTTCTGTTTGGGTAAGACAGTTGAACTAAGCTCATGAGGCAATTTATAAGTTATATTTTTTCAAGAATCTATGGCTATATATTATTCATTTAAAAGTAAAAAAAAAAAAAGTATGTACCAAATGCGGACTGTAGCGTTATATTAGTTTCAACCATTTTATCTGCCAGTATTTATGGGTAATTCCCCCCCCCCAAAAAATGTATTTGACCAATCCTGTATTTTTATCCGCTTAGTTCAGGGTTGCTATTTTTATTCATACTCCTACAATTTTGCTTTGGAAATGTTTTATAGCGGGGATTCCTGCCTCGTATATATTTTGTCTTTTGAATGCACAGCACCTCTGTCCCTGTCAGCATAATGCAGGTCCTGGGGGCGTTCCCGTCGCCCAGTGGCCCCGCCTCCCCCTGCAGCCTGCTGAACGAGGACACCCTGATCAAGTACTCCAGGCTGACCTCTACCAGCCGCAAGAACTTCCGCTACTTCGTCCTAGACAACTCTGTCATCCTGGCCATGCTGGAGCAGCCGCTGGGCAACGAACAGAGTCAGTTATGTTATCCCAAATCCACTTCAACAAATATCTTTGACATATTATTGGCAATCCTTCACATGTTATCCCAGAACCATTTTGACAGTCGTCATCCACATGTTATCAGTCATCAACCACGTTTTCAGTCATCATCCTCACGTTATCATGTTTATGAACATTTTAAATGTTTAAAAGTGGTTTTACTCTATAAAACGAAAATTGGAGTTTCTCATTGGACATGTCCAATGTCTTCCGTTTTGTGCCTAATGAACACAACCCTGTTGACCTGGTTGCCGTGTGTGTGTCAGCAGATCCCTGTCCATCCGTGACCATGCTGATCAGGGGAATGTCTGGGAGACACGCCTGGACCATGCAGCTCTTCCACCAACCCAGGGGGGCCCGTGCCAGCCAGAAGGTAACACGCACACTTTAGTTAACCCTTTAGATTCGTTAAGTTGATATGTTTCCGTACATTTCTAGTACGCGCCAGTCACAAGGTAACACACACCGTAGTTAACCCTTTATATATATATATATATATATATATATATATATATATATATATATATATATATATATATATATATATATATTTTTTTTTTTTTACCTTTATTTAACTAGGCAAGTCAGTTAAGAACAAATTCTTATTTTCAATGACGGCCTAGGAACAGTGGGTTAACTGCCTGTTCAGGGGCAGAACGACAGATTTGTACCTTTGTCAGCTCGGGGATTTGAACTTGCAACCTTCCGGTTACTAGTCCAACGCTCTAACCACTAGGCTACCCTGCCGCCCCATATATTCATATATTCTCATATATGAATTATGTTAGTATGTTTCAGCACATTTCTATTAGTGCCAAGGTTCACATTGATGTCTTATTAACTAGCAACTCCATTGTTAGGAACCAGGTTTTCACATTGCCGTAATGAACAAATTATCTCTAATCTCATTCAATGTTAACTATGATTGCTGGTTCCAGATCTGTTTGGGGGAAAATGTCTGCGTCAGGGAATTGATATTCATCAGATGCTTATCGTAGACCTTTAACAATGATAAATGATCACATGTCAGTCTGTGTTTCTTGCTGAGTTTTCCCAGTTCCTTTCTCAGGGGTCTGTATCTCAGAAGTACCCCCCCCCCCCCCCCTTCTCTGTCTCTCTCGCTCCTCTCTGTAGCAGGTGTTTATCCCAGAGAGTCGGCCCACTCCCAAAAATGATGTGGGGATCCGGTTAAACGTCAAACACAGACCCTTCCCAGAAGAAGTGGACAAGATTCCATTTGTGAAAGCAGACCTGAGCATTCCGGACCTACACGATATCGTAGATAAGGAGGTAGGCTGGCATTGTTTGTCCATCCTTATTAGAATAATAATGTCTCCTTTGCCCTAATGAGAATTGTATTGTAGCGTGGAGGTGGTGTTTACATCAGCCATTGCCTGTATTTACAAAGTGACTCAAAGTAGGAGTGCTTATCTAGAATCAAGGTCCCCCCTGTTATTTATTATTTAGTAAAAACTGATCTAAGATCAGCACCGCTATGGGCCCATAGGAGTGATGGGACACCTGAATCCACTTTGCACAACTAGGACAACTAGCCCATTTAATGTTAAACAAAATGTAGGCTAACTTTTGAGTTTCATTCTCTGTGAACTTGTCCACTTCAATGAACAAGTGTCTGTCTGAAAGAAAAAAAATATATATATATTCTCAACTGAGAAGCCAAATTCTTCATGACACATAGCTACTACACTGGTGTACAGTGATCCGGATGCGAGTTGTCCTCACACACAAAACGTGACATGATTCACTAACAACACCTACCACCAAACCTTTTGCTCTTTACCAGAGCCAGCTGATATTGGTTACTCCTCAGTATTTTCCAGTTTGACTATGACTGTGGGAGCGAAAAGGTGTTGGGATTGGGTGCGCACTGTATTAATTTTGTGAGTTTATTGGGTGTTTTGGGAAGGTTTGTCTGCGTTGATGGTTCGTTCATGTCAGGTGAGTGGTTGTGGGTGTTTGATGTTTTGTGAGGTGCTTTGAGGAGGGGATTGTCTGTGTATGGGTGCATTTCGATGGATGTATGCAATGACACTTGCCAGCAATGCAATGGCACTCTTTTTTTGGGGGGTATCTACAGTAATGACTACTATTTGTCATTACTACTATAAGATGAAGATCAGAATGAACAACAGCCATAGAATCCTCTCCCATTGACCTTTGGCACAGATGTAGGACCAGCCACTTCTCATCTTAACCATTTTTAGAGGGTGAAAAATGTCAAACTGACTTTGGATAAGTGTCAAGGGGCGATACCATCATCCATTCCTCCCTCTCAGCTGGAGATGCAGCACGACAAGCTGCGAGGTGTGATGGCCAAGCAGATCGAGTACGAGACGACGCTGGAGCACGGCAGCGAGGAGCGCTGGGGCAGCAAGAGCTTCCCAGACGTGCTGACGGACTGCAAGCCCCCGTCTCCCTCGCAGGAGTTCCAGACGGCCCGCCTCTTCCTGTCGCACTTTGGCTTTCTGTCGCTGGAGGCACTCAAGGTACTGGGGAAAGAGATGAGAGGTTTGAAAACTGCCTATGTGGCATCGATATGAGTCAAACGGTTATTCTAGTGGCAAAATTGACTACAAAGTGTAAAGATGATCATTCTGGTCAAAAAGTCAGTCATCTAAAACTGATTTATGAAAATCCATGCTCCACAACAGGTAAACGAAGGTTGGGTTTTAATTTGACGATGTCCATTTGCCCACTAACATGGGGTGAACAGTTGCGGTGATTGCTCTCTGTCCAATAGCATAGACAGTGTGACAGACCTGCTCAGGAGCGCCAACTGTTTACATAAGACAACACGTCGCGCAATACTGCACCAGACACCTTAGTTAGATGAAAAATTGCGCAACTGAAACATCCTCGGTAAAAACGTCTAAATTAATGCCAGATTTCTTGTGTTATCTTAAATTCATTCTGGGGATTTTCAGTTATTGAAATAGGCTTCCACATCTACAGTGTCTCATTGGGGACAAACATTAACCAAAGACTGAATCGTTTAGGAAACACACCTCCAAGGCTGAAATCTCGTTTTCCTAATGAGCAACAGAAAAAAACACATGCCAATCGGCGTGTTCAGTGGCTCTAAGGGATTTAAAAGGATGTACATGTGTAGTGGAACTAGGATGTAACAATTCACCGATACGCATCATTCGGGGTTCAAATGTTTAAGATACAAGTGCACCGGTCGGTGGGAGCCCAAACCGATCCAAATGAAGCATGCATCAATCAGAAAACCACTTCAAAAGGTTCCTAATGTTTTTTTTTTTATTATTCATATTTGATTCCGAAAATACCTCTCTGTTTTGACTGAATTAATGTGTCCTCTCCTTCAGATCTTTAGACTATTAAACTTCTTATTTATTTATTTTTACGTTTAACTGCTGATTGAAAACACCAATCATTCAAATTGTATTAGCATTGTTCAGGTTCACCATAAGACATAGTTTTCGTAGTTCTGCTACAGTCAGTTTATTTGGTCATTTTTACATGAACAGGTAATTTCATGAAGGACAATCATTTTTGCGAGCTATGACAAAATTCCCAAAAGTCTAAACCATTTTATTAATTGGCTAAATGTCATTCTAATTTCTAAAGATAAATCTTGACATAGTACTAGCTCAAAAACAAATATCTGCAAAATGACAAGTGAATCAGTAAATTACAGTGATTTCACATAAACTGGGGGGATAGTGGGGTGGTACGTGCTCAGCCTGCTCTAAGGCTGCTTAGGTGCCTACACATACCATTGAGACACACACACACACACTGAGGGCCACTCAGCTTAGAGAAGTAATCTCAGACAGATCCAGCTCAGAGAGGCCCAGCTCCTGAGCTCCCATTGGCAGCAGATAAATCATTTAAAAATGGACAATGTTTTTATGCAACAAAAACAAATGGTGTATCGAACCGAATCGCATCTATTATTGTTCCTCTAATCAAACCGAATCGCTGCGAATTGTTTCAAACTATACTGAACAAAAATATACACGCAACAATTTCAACCATTTTACTGAGTTACAGTTCATTTAACAAAATCAGTCAATTGAAATGCATTCATTAGGCCCTAATATATGGATTTCACATGACTGAACAGGGGTGCAGCCATGGGTGAGCGTGGGTGGGCATAGACCAGACCCCCCCCCCCCCCCACTGGGGAGCCAGGCCCAGCCAATCAGAATGAGTTTTTCCCCACAAAAAGGCTTTATTACAAGACAGAAATACTCCTCAGTTTCATCAGCTGTCCGGGCGGCTGGTCTCCGATGATCCCGCAGGTAAAGAAGCTGGATGTGGAGATCCTGGGCTGGCGTGGTTACACGAGGTCTGCAACGAGGTCTGCAAAGGTCGGTAGGACGTACTACCAAGTTCTCGAAAACAATGTTGGAGGCAGCTTAAAATAACATTACATTCCCTGGCAACAGTTCTGGTGGACATTCCTGCAGTCAGCATACCAATTGCAGTCTCCCCAAAAAATGACATCTGTGGCATTGTGTTGTGACAAAACTGTAAATTTTAGTGGCCTTTTATTGTCCCCAGCACAAGGTGCACGTGTGTAATGATCGTGCTGTTTAATCAGCTTCTTGATATACTACACCTGTCAGATGGATGGTTTATCTTGGAAAAGGAGAAATGGTCACTAACAGGGATGTAAATATATTTATGTGCAAAATTTGAGAGCAATAAGCTTTTTGTGCGTATGAACCTTTCTGGGATCTTTTATTTCAGCTCATGGAACATGGGATCAACTCTTTACATGTTGGGTTTATATTTTTGTTCAGTTTATATCAACTTGAAAGTATGCAATCAATCAATGACTATTTATTCAGTTAAAACATCATTTAAGACAAACTGTTTTTGGCTTTGTTCCTTCAGGGGAGCCTGCTGCTAGAGCAATGTGTCAATTATTACCATTATCAACTACAGGCAGTGAGCAAGATACCAATCCCCCTGATGGGGGGGGGGGGGGGGGAGAAGAACCAAACAGGTGGAAGCGGGGGTGGTGGAGGGCTAGCCAATAACAGTACACATATCTGGTGGCAGCAATATTAAGCAGCCAAAAAAAGCCTATTGCATAGCTTAGCGCAGCAGCAAGGCAACAGCAGAGGATGTGGGTGCAGAGCTGGTCAACTTTAAATAGAACGCCATATTAAGGTGAATCTGATTGGTGCAATCTCAGCTGATGCTATCACAAATACTTGAGTTTCCCGTCTGAAATGGCTTCGCTTAATTTAGCTTATTTTGATCCTAGGTGTAATCACCAAGTAGCAAATTATAGTTAACCAAATACAGCAGCTAAACCGGCCAATTCATACGTAAAGTCATTTTAAGGTTGTATTAGCTGATGAACCAGCCAATTACATTGATGTTTGCTGCCTTCCAGGAGCCTGGCAACAGTCGACTACCTCCCCACCTGATTGCACTGGACTCTGGGTTGCCGGGCTTCTTTGACGACATGAGCTACCTGGACCTGCTGCCCTGCCGACCCTGTGACACTGTCTTCCTCTTCTACATGAAGGCCGGCCAGAAGAGCAGCCAGGAGGTGAGAAATTTAAGGGGAGGGTGTCAACAGGGTTGTGTTCAGTAGGACCAGTCACTTTAAGTAATGCCACTTTATATAATGTTTACATACCCTACATTACTCATCTCATATGTACAGTTGAAGTCGGAAGTTTACATTCACCTTAGCCAAATCTATTTAAACGCCGTTTTTCACAATTCCTGACATTTAATCCCAGTAAAAATTCCCTGTATTATGTCAGTTAGGATCACCACTTTATTTTAAGAATGTGAAATGTCAAAATAACAGTAGAGTTATTTATTTCAGCTTTTATTTCTTTCATCACATTCCCAGTGGGTCAGAAGTTTACATACACTCAATTAGTATTTGGAAGCATTTCCTTTAAATTGTTTAACTTGGCTCAAACGTTTTTGGTAGCCTTCCACAAGCTTCCCACAATAAGTTGGGTGAATTTTGGCCCATTACTCCTGACAGAGCTGGTGTAACTGAGTCAGGTTTGTAGGCCTCCTTGCTCGCACACGCTTTTTCAGTTCTTCCCACAAATTTCTATAAGATTGAGGTCAGGGCTTTGTGATGGCCACTCCAATACCTTGACTTTGTTGTCCTTAAGCCATTTTGCCACAACTTCGGAAGTATGCTTGGGGGCATTGTCCATTTGGAAGACCCATTTGCGACCAAGCTTTAACTTCCTGACCGATGTCTTGAGATGTTTCTTCAATATATCCACGTAATTTTCCTCCCTCATGATGCCATCTATTTTGTGAAGTGCACCAGTCCCTCCTGCAGCAAAGCACCCCCACAACACGATGCTGGCACCCCCGTGCTTCACGGTTGGGATGGCTTGCAAGCCTCCCCTTTTTTCCTCCAAACATAACGATGGTCATTATGGCCAAACAGTTCTATTTTTGTTTCATCAGACCAGAGGACATTTCTCCAAAAAGTACGATCTTTGTCCCCATGTGCAGTTGCAAACCGTAGTCTGGCTTTTTTATGGTGGTTTTGGAGCAGTGGCTTCTTCCATGCTGAGCGGCCTTTCAGGTTATGTCGATATAGGACTCGTTTTACTGTGGATATAGATACTTTTGTACCTGTTTCCTCCAGCATCTTCACAAGGTCCTTTGCTGTTCTGGGATTGATTTGCACTTTTCGCACCAAGGTATGTTCATCTCTTGGAGACAGAACGCGTCTCCTTCCTGAGCGGTATGACGGCTGCGTGATCCCATGGTGTTTATACTTGTATACTATTGTTTGTACAGATGAACGTGATACCTTCAGGCATTTGGAAATTGCTCCCAAGGATGAACCAGACTTGTGGAGGTCTACAATGTTTGGCTGAGGCTGATTTCTTTTGATTTTCCCATGATGTCAAGCAAAGAGGCACTGAGTTTGAAGGTAGGCCTTGAAATACATCCACAGGTACACTTCCAATTAACTCAAATGATGTCAATTAGCCTATCAGAAGCTTCTAAAGCCATGACATAATTTTCTGGAATGTTCCAAGCTGTAAGTCACCGTCAACTTCGTGTATGTAAACTTCTGACCCACTGGAATTGTGATACAGTGAATTATAAGTTAAATAATCTGTCTGTCAACAATTGTTGGGAAAATGACTTGTCATGCACAAAGTACATGTCCTAACCGACTTGCCAAAACTATAGTTTGTTAACAAGAAATTTGTGGAGTGGTTGAAAAACGAGTTTTAATGACTCCAATCTAAGTGTATGTAAACTTCCGACTTCAACTGGTATAGAGCACAGTATATACATCTACTGCATCTTGCCTATGCCGTTCGGCCATCGCTCATCCATATATTTATATGTACATATTCTTATTAATTCCTTTACACTTGTGTGTATAAGGTAGTTGTTGTGAAATTGTTAGATTACTTGTTAGATATTACTGCATGGTCGGAACTAGAAGCACAAGCATTTCGCTACACTCGCATTCACAACTGCTAACCATGTGACAAATAAAATTTGATATGATTAGGAACGAACAGAGGAAAAAGGTGAAACTGGTTTTCCTTTGCTGAAACTTTTTAACTTTTTGCTACGATGTGCCCTAATGAGCATGGCTCAGGAGTTATGGACCGGTGCAAAAGTCTTGATTATAATATCAGGGCTTGAAAGAAGTTAGTCTACTTTCTCTGAAATTCCTTCTAGACAGTTATGCTAAACTTTTCTAAAATGGTTGGGAAAAAAACATTAGGTGCCAGAGTCTGGTCTATTGGTAGATCTGCAGACTCCCTCTCATTTCAAAGATATGAATAAAACCAGCGAAATACAACTGAAATTTTTACCAAAAACTTTTAGTCTAAAACTATTTACAGAAAATGAAATATTCTCTGTTAATTGACTGTCTGTCCCTGTGTCTCATGCATAGAGTTAGTTAGAGGACTGATCTTTGTACCTGTCCCATTATGGCTTCTGTGAGAGCAAGGTCACGCCATTGAGTCTTATCTCCATTTTAAAGTAGTACATTTTCTTATTCTTTTTTGTTTGTTTATTTATATTTTGTTTATTTATATTTTAGTGTTTCGGTGAGAGAGCTCTTCTTTGTCTACACCCATTCAGCATTGTTCACACCCTCTTAAACTTTAGCCCCACCCATCTCGTTTCGTTCTCAGAGCGCACACTTGACGGATTACCAACACAGACTGAGCTCAACGAGAATCCTCTCTCGGCATGTCCAGCCCACTCATTATCTCAGCCAATCATGGCTAGTGGGAAGTTTACTGGCTTTTTCTGTGGTTTACCAACAAGGCTCGTAATTTAACAATTTCATTTGTATTTACAGATGGCTTACAAGTTTGTTATTAAGGGACATGAAAGTTTACATGTTCAAGAAGGCATTTCTGCCCAAAAAAAACACATTTTTCTAAATAAATACAAAAACATTAAAATGGCTCTTCTGTGAAGTCATGACTTGCGACATACTTCTAGTTTCCTGAAACGGGTCACATTTACAAACAATGGCACCCAATTTGTATAAGACAATGCTCTGATCATTGGCTGATCACTCCCAACCCATAGGAATCCCCACCCTGTTGACGCTCTCAATGGCCATGTCCATGCAAAAACGGGTTATATCGATGATGAGGCCTCTAACTCTATGGTCCTATGCCAGATCCTGAGAAATGTGGAGTCGAGCGCCAACGTGCAGCATCACTTCCTGGAGTTCCTGATGTCGCTGGGCTGGCCCGTGGAGGTGGGGCAGCACCCGGGCTGGACGGGCAGCGTCTACACGAGCTGGTCCATCAACAACAACAACAATAACGGAGACAGCATCCCACCAGGTGAGGGAGGGAGCATTATAATGCCAACCTGAGAATATACATACAGTACCAGTCAAAAGTTAGGGTTTTTCTTTATTTTAACTTTTTTCTACATTCATTTTTTTTAATAGTGAGACGTCAAAACTATGAAATAACACATATGGAATCATGTAGTAAGTGAAAAAGTTTTAAACGAATCCAAATCAAACTCGTCAATGTGCATCATGCTAGCTCTTCCTCAAATGGCAAGGGACTGAAGCTCATTGGCTGGAACTCGAATTGATAGGGGCTGACCTACGTGGGCCAAGCTTCCATTACTCAAAATGGTGCTGCACAGCTTCCAGTAAACAGTCGCTTGCAAACTAGGGATTTTGTTTCTAATTGAAGTAAGACAGTAATGCCGACCCTATTTGACACATTTCTTGCCCTAGAGCGTAAATGCATTTTTAGGTTCCACCTCCAGGCTCCTCATACAGTACCAGTCAATAGTCTGGACACACCTACTCATTCCAGGGTTTTTCTTTATTTGTACTTTTTTCCACATTGTATAATAATAGTGAAGACAACAAAACTATGAAATAACACATATAGAATCATGTAGTAACCAAAAGTGTAAAACAAATCAAACTATATTTTATATTTGAATTCTTCAAAGTAGCCACCTTTTGCCTTGACAGCTTTGCACACTCTTGACATTCTCTCAACCAACTTCATGAGGTAGTCACCTGGAATGCATTTCAATTAACAGGTGTGCTTTCTTAAAAGTGAATTTGTTTGAGGCTTTAAAATTGTTCTTACCCTATGATTTTGAACATTCAAAGCTTCTGGAAAATGTCCATCACAGGCATTGCTGTCACCTTAGCTTGCTAAATAACTTCTGAGTGATGGGAAGCATAAGCACCACCACCAATCTGCCTACAACACTGTGCACACACACCCATCCTAACTATGACAACTAATGTAGCATTGTCAGCAAATGACTGAGGTCTCAACACACACATCCGATTTGGTCACTTGTAACTTGCTGTTTGGACATTCAGTAGTCCAAAACGGATTTGAGAAACAAAACTGATTTGAACATTAAGGCCTGCAGTGTGAACAAGGCTTAACAGTCAGAGACTCCATATGTAGCCTAGCAGATAATGTGGGATATTTCTAATCAATGCAAAATGGAATCAAAATTACAAAATTATTTGAACGAGAATGCGTAGACTTCAATGAGCAACCAATAGGTAGTGTTTAAAGTTAATGGTGTTGTTGTAGAAAAGGACGAGAAGCGCAGCTAAATGGCTTCAATTAGCCTTGCTAGCTAGTTCACTAGCGTAGCTGGCTTCTTGATGCAGTCAAGACAGGCACAACCAGATGTTATGATAGATATGGCCACAACAAGTTTGTCTAACTAGCACAAGTATGGCGCCCTCAAGTAGAGCAGCACTCTCTCCCGAGTCGCGCAGCAAACAATATTTATTTTTCGCACGTGTGTATTTCGCCTGTCGGGATAAAAATGTAATGATATTATTTGAATAGTGAAAATATTTAAAATGCCCAAACCTAGTAGTAAGGAAGTTCCTTTCTGTCCCCACAGATGATACTATCACCCTGGGAGACACGGGCGGGGGCGTGTTCAATGGAGAGAAGCGGGTGCTGTACTACGCCGACGCCCTGACCGAGATCGCCTTTGTCGTTCCCTCGCTCACAGACTCTTCCGGTGGGCCTCATCCCTTTCTCCCATCTTCCTCTATTACTTTCTCTCCACTCCTCATCTAGATTTTGTTGTTTGGGGGGAGAGATCAGCTATGAAACTAGCAGACAGATTAGTCTATAAAATAACATTACTTGCATCATTTCTTATCCCCTTTTTCTTTTTCTTTTTTACACCTACCACCCCATCCCCTGGTTGGAGGACCTGGTGGAAAACATTCAAATTCAATATATATACCCATGTAGCCCTCTATTTCTACTGGACTCCCAAGTGCATCGTCAAATCAACCAATCCCTCTAATCTTAATTCCATCACTCAGATGTCCACAGACTAACCCATCTTTCCCAGTATTGCCATTTCACTATTTCCTTTTGCAATACAACCTTCTATTTTACTGTCGTGTCTTACGAGGGTCTTGAACCTCTCCATTTGTACTATTTCTATTGAGTTTGCCCTGAAAATAAATACTTTACCTAAGAATATAATCATATTTCACATTGATTGATTGTGGTTTTTCAGATCTCCTAACAGTACTGTTTGTAGGTCCATCTGAACCTAGACATTATGACTCAACAACCACTCTGGACCTGACTCCAAAATAGAGCTACCAAAGGACAGTACCAAAAGAGATCTATTGATTCTGTTTCTTCATTGCAGAGTCTGCACAGGGCTGACTGTTTAATCCCCCATATATTGAGTGTTTTTTTTACATAAGTTTAAATTAATTTGATTTCCTCAACAAATTTTCTTTCAGAGCTTTGTAATTGCATTAAAGTCATTGAGCAGAGGTGTATTCATTAGGCACTAAACAGAAGAAAATGGACTCATCTTTTTTTCTGTTGTAAAACACTTAGTCACATTATGCCGTGACTGATGAAGTTGCGTGGGTTCATCTGTGTGTGTCTCAAATGTCACCCTATTCCCTATATAGTGCACTACTTTTGACCAAAACCCTGGTTAAAAGTAGTGCACTATCTAGGGAATAGGGTGCAGACTGTGTTCTCACTTGTCTTTGTGTTGTTCCTATAGCTGAGTCGTCGGAGAACAGTTTCCCCACAGTGGATTCTGACTCTCAGATGGAACTGCTACCCAACCTGCTGAAACAGTCCAACCTCACACTGGAGCTCTTCCCCAACCACTCTGACAACGTGGCCCCCGCACAGAGGGTAAGAAGCACTACAAACCATTATAAAGGTCACTTAATTTTTTTTTTAACATTATTATCATTATCTCCAACCATACCAGTGTCTACATGAAGTGTGTTCGGAAAGTATTCAGACCCCTTCACTTTTTACACATTTTGTTACGTTAGCCTTATTCTTAAATGGAATTAATGCATTTTTCCCCCCTCATCAATCTACACACAACACCACATAATTAAAAAGCAAAAACAGTTGTTTTTACTTATTTACATAAGTATTCAGGCCCTTTGCTATGAGACTCGAAATTAGGGTGAATCTTGTTTCCATTGATCATCCTTGATGTTTCTACAACTTGATTGGCGTCCACCTGTGGTAAATTCAATTGGTTGGACATGATTTGGAAAGGCAAACACCTGTCTATATAAGTCCCACAGTTGATTATGCATGTCAGAGCAAAAACCAAGCCATGAGTTCAAAGGAATTGTCCATAGAGCTCCGAGACAGGATTGTGTTGAGGCACAGATCTGGGGAAGGGTACCAAACATTTTCTACAGCATTAAGGTCCCCAAGAACACAGTGGCCTCCATTCTTAAATGGAAGAAGTTTAAAACCACTAAGACTCTTCCTAGAGAAGGGCCTTGGTCAGGGTGGTGACCAAGAACCCTATGGTCACTCTGAAAGAGCTCCAGAGTTCCTTTGTGGAGATGGGAGAATCTTTCAGAAGGACAACAATCTCTGCAGCACTCCACCAATCAGGTTTTTGTGGTAGAGTGGCCAGGCGGAAGCCACTCCTCATTCAAAGGCACATGACAGCCCTCTTGGAGTTTGCCAAAAGGCACCTAAAGGACTCAGACCATGAGAAATAAGATTATCTGGTTTGATGAAACCAAGATTGAACTCTTTGGCCTGAATGCCAAGCGTCATGTCTGGAGGAAACCTGGCACAATCTCTACAGTGAAGCATGGTGGTGGCAGCGTCATGCTGTGGGGATGGTTTTCAGCGACAAGGACTGGGAGACTAGTCAGGAGGGAGGGAGAGGTGAAAAGAGCAATGTACAGAGAGATCCTTGATGAAAACCTACTCCAGAATGCTCAGGACCTCAGACTGGGGCGAAGGTTCACCTTCCAACAGGACAACGACCCTAAGCACACAGCCAAGACAACGCAGGAGTGGCTTCAGAACAAGTCTCTGAATGTCCTTGAGTGGCCCAGCCAGAGCCCGGACTTGAACCCGATCAAACATCTCTGGAGAGACCTGCAAATAGCTGTGCAGCGACGCTCCCCATCCAACCTGACAGAGCTTGAGAGAATCTGCAGAGAAGAATGGGGAAAAACTCGCCAAATACAGGTGTGCCAGCTTGTAGCGTCATACCCAAGAAGACCCGAGGCTGTAATCGCTGCCAAAGGTGCTTTAACAAAGTACTGAGTAAAGGGTCTGAATACTTATGTAAATGTATTATTTCCAATTTTCTATGTATTTGCATACAATTCTAAAAAACTGTTTTTGCTTTGGCATTATGGGGTATTGTGTGTAGATTGTTTTCCCCCCTTATCAATGTAATACATTATAGAATAAGGCTGTAACTTAACAAAATGTGGAAAAAGTGAAAGTGTCTGAATACTTTCCGAATGCACTGTATGTGAAAATATATGTAGGTTAAAAAGTGATGAGGTGCCCGTTAAGTATACAAGTATTATTTTCCTCAGTCAGACCCACCTGGTCAATGGCCAAAGCCCACCTGAACCCTGCCCCAGTGTTATTTGATTCTGGTCCTGGAGGGCCAAAATAACCCTAACCGTTTCATTCTCACCTTCTGAATAGGGAATCTGTGCCTTTTCCGACTGACAGCTTTTTAGATGGGGTTAATGAATGGTGATCGCCAGGGCTCGAATCTTTAAAGTTAACAAGGGATAGGAGCTACAGTAGCAGGGTCCGGTTGGCATGGCGCCGACAGAGGGCTGCCGCGCTTCTAGTCCTTAGGAAGCTTTGCAGTATTTGTTTTTTTATGTTTTATTTCTTACATTATTAGCCCAGAAAATGTTGCGTTATTACATACAGCCGGGAAGAACTATTAGATATCAGAGCAATGTCAACTTACCAGCACTACGACCAGGAATACGACTTTCTCGAAGTCGCTGATTCCAGAGGCTGACCCAAAACAACGCTGCCAGAGAAGAGATAGGCGGAGTGGTCTTCTGGTGCACACACCACCCACCTCTTCCGAGTATTTTACTCGCTAATGTCCAGTCTCTAGATAACAAGGTAGACAAAATTAGGTCAAGGGTGACTTTCCAGTGAGACATCAGGGATTGTAACATGCTCTGTTTTATGGAAGCATGGCTCTCTCGGGATATGCTGTCGGAGTCGATACAGCCACTTGAAATCTTTGTACGTCGCACCGACAGGAAAAAACATCTCTCCAGGAAGAAGGGCGGTGGTGTATGTTTCATGATTAACGTCTCATAGTGTAATTGTAACAACATAAAAGGAACTCAAGTCCTTTTGTTCACCTGACCTAGAATCCTCAATCAAATGCCGACCGTATTATCTCCCAAGAGAATTCTCCTCGGTTATTGTCACAGCCGTGTATATCCCCCCTCAACCAATACCACGACGGACCTCATGGAACTTCACTGGACTTTACGCAAACTGGAAACCATATATCCTGAGGCTGCATTTATTGTAGCTGGGGATTTTAACAAAGAAAATTTGAGAACAAGGCTTTCTAAATTCTATCAGCATATTGACTGTAGTACTCTTGCTGGCAAAACTCTGGATCACTGCTACTCGAACTTCCACGATGCATACAAGGCCCTCCCCCGCCCTCCTTTTGGCAAATCTTACCCCAACTCCATTTTTCTTCTCCCCTCCTATAGGCAGAAACTCAAACAGGATGTACCCGTGTAAAGAACTATTCACCGCTGGTCTGACCAATCGGAATCCACGCTTCAAGATTGTTTTGATCACCCGGACTGGGACATGTTCTGGGTAGACTCGGAGAATAATATCGAAATGTACCGCTGATTCGGTGACTGAGTTTATAAGGAAGTGCATAGGAGATGTACCCACTGTGACTATTAAAACCTACCCTAACCAGAAACCGTGGATAGATGGCGGCATTCGCACAAAAGTAAAAGCGCGAACCACTGCATTTAACCATGGAAAGGTAACTGGGATTATGGCCGAATACAAGCAGTGTAGTTATTCCCTCCGCAAGGCAATCAAACAAGCGAAATGCCAGTACAGGGACAAGGTGGAGTCGCAATTCAACAGCTCAGACACGAGATGTATTTGGCAGGGTCTACAGACAATCACGGACAACAAAAAGAGAACCAGTCACGTCACGAACAAGGACGTCTTGCTTCCAGACAAACTAAACACCACCTTATTTGCCCGCTTTGAGGATAATACAGTGCCACCTACGCGGCCCGCTACCAAGGACGGTGGGCTCTCCTTCTCCGTGGCCAATGTAAGAGATTTAAACGTGTTAACCCTCGCAAGGCTGTCGGCCCAGACGGCATCCCTAGCCGCGTCCTCAGAGCAAGCGCAGACCAGCTGGCTGGTGTGTTTACGGACATATTCAATCTCTCCCTATCCCAGTCTGCTGTCCCCACATGCTTCAAGATGGCCACCATTGTTCTTGTCCTCAAGAAGGCAAAGGTAATTTAACTAAATTACTATCGCCCCATAGCCCTCACTTCTGTCATCATGAAGTGCTTTGAGAGGCTAGTCAAGGATCATATCACCTCCACCTTACCTATCACCCTAGACCCACTTCAATTTGCTTACAACCCCAATAGGTTCACAGACGATTCAATCGCCATAACACTGCACACTTCCCTATCCCATCTGGACAAGAGGAATGCCTATGCAAGTGTGCTGTTGACTATAGCTCAGCACCATAGTACCCTTCAAACTCATCATTAAGCTAGAGGTCCTGGGTCTCAACCCCGCCCTGTGCAATTGGGTCCTGGACTTCCTGGCAGGCCGCCCCCAGGTGGTGAAGGTAGGAAACACCATCTCCACTTCGCTGATCCTCAACACTAGAGCCCCACAAGGGTACATGCTCATCCCCCTCCTGTACTCCCTGTTCACCCATGATTGCGTGGCCATGCATGCCTCCAACTCAATCATCAAGTTTGCAGTCGACACAACAGTCGTAGGCTTGATTACCAACAATGACGAGACACCTCCTCCCTGTAGGCTGAGGGCACTCGGAGTGTGGTATCAGCAAAACAACCTCACTTAACGTCAACAAAACAAAGGAGATGATCGTGGACTTAAGGAAACATCCCCCCTATCCACATCAACGAACAGCAGTGGAGAAGGTGGAAAGTTCCTCGGCATACATATCACGGACAAACTGAAATGGTGTGGTGAAGGCAAAACAGCGCCTCTTCAACCTCAGGAGGCTGAAGAAATTTGTCTTGTCACCTGAAACCCTCACAAACTATTACAGATGCACAATTGAGAGCATCTTGTCGGGCTGCATCACCGCCTGGTAAGGCAACTGCACCGCCCACAACTGCAAGGCTCTTCAGAGAGTGGTGCGGTCTGCACAACACATCACCGGGGGCAAACTACCTGCCCTCCAGGACACCTACAGCAACCAATGTCACAGGAAGGCCAAAAAGATCATCAAGGACAACAACCACCCGAGCCACTGCCTGTTCACCCCACTACCATCCAGAAGGCGAGGTCAGTACAAGTGTATCAAAGATGGGAACGGAACCCCTCGCCAACAGCCAATAAAATTGCAGGGCGCCAAATACAAATCAACAGATCTCATAAATCAGATTTCTCAAACATACAACTATTAGGCACCATTTTAAAGATAAAATTCTCGTTAATCCAGCCACAGTGTCTGATTTCAAAAATGCTTTACAGCGAAAGCTCCACAAACGATTATGTTAGGTCACCACCAAGTCACAGAAAAACTCAGCCATTTTTCCCGCCAAAGAGAGGAGCCTCAAAAAGCATAAAGAGATAAAATGAATCACTAACCTTTGACGATCTTCATCAGGTGACATATTTATGTCACCTGATATATCCAAATATTTATTTATATTTATATCCAAAAATCTTATTTTACATTGGCGTGTTAGATTCAGTAGTTCCAAAACATGCAGTGATATTGCAGAGAGCCACATGAATTCACAGAAATACTCATAATAAATGTTGATGAAAATACAGCTATTATACATGAAACTTTAGATACACTTCTCCTTTATGGCAACCGCTGTGTCAGATTTAAAAAATAAAAAAGACTTTGCGGAAAAAGCATAATCTGAGAACGGCACTCAGAGCCCAAACCAGCCAGATAAATATCCGCCATGTTGGGTAGTCAACATTATTCATAAATAGCATTAGAAATATTCACTTACCTTTGATGATCTTCATCCGAATGCACTCCCGGGAATCGCAGTTCCACAATAAATCCTTGTTTTGGTCGATAATGTCCATCATGTATGTCCATTTATGTCCAATAGCTTCTTTTGTTAGGGCGTTTGGTAAACAATCCAAAAGCACGATCTGGTCCATTCGGACGAAACGTTCAAAAAGTTATATTACAGGTCAAATTAAGTATAGAATCAATCTTTGGGATGTTTTTATCATAAAAGTTCAATAATGTTCCAACCGGAGATTTCCATTGCCTGTAGAAATGCACTGGAACGAGAGCAACCTCTCAAGTGAAAGTGCGTGGCTTAGAACGAGGCTGTAGGCAGACCCCTTACTCAAACATCTCCCATCCGGCCCCCCTTCACATGAGAAGCCTGAAACTACGTTCTAAAGAGGGTTGACATCTAGTGGAAGTCTTAGGAAGTGAAAAATAACCCATATCCCACTGTGTATTCGATAGGGGTGAGTTCAAAAACTACAAACCTCAGATTTCCCACTTCCTGTTTGGATTTTTTCTCAGGTTTTTGCCTGCCATATGAGTTATGTTATACTCACAGACATCATTCAAACAATTTTAGAAACTTCAGAGTGTTTTCTATCCAATAGTAATAATAAAATGCATATATTAGCATCTGGGACTGAGTAGGAGGCAGTTCACTCTGGGCACTCTATTCATCCAAAAGTGAAAATGCTGCCCCCCATCCCAAACAAGTTAAACAGCCATCACTAACACAGAGAGGCTGCTGCCTACATAGACTTGAAATCATTGGCCACTTTAATAAATGGATCCCTAGTCACTTTAATAATGCTTACATATCCTGCATGACTCATCTCATATGTATTTACTGTATTTTATACCATCTATTGCATCTTGCCTATGCCGCTTAGTCATTGTTCATCCATATATTCATATGTATATGTGACCCGATTCAGGGAACTTAGGCGTGTGTTGCTAGTCACGATTTCAATGGAGAGCTTTTTGAATGTACATTTTTTTTTTTTTTTAAGAAATGCCTTCTCGAACATGTGAACTTTCATGTGCCTTAATATCAAACGTGTATGTCTTCTGTAAATACGAATAGAATTGTTAAATTACAAGCCTAGTTGGTTTAGCCACAGAGAAAGCCTGCAACCTTCCCGCTAGCCTTGATTGGCTGAGATAATGAGTGGACTGGACATGCAGAGAGATGAGTTTGGATTGGTCTGCGGTGTTGCATCTTGTGTCGATAAAATGAGCTGCTCGTAATGATTAGATACTCCTTTCTACTGCAGTTTTTTTTTTAGATACGTCCACGTTAGCCGTGGAGAACTGCAAATATTTTGCTACTGCTCTCAATAACATTTTTGCCCTGAATTTATCAGGCGCTGATAAATTCAGTGGGAAAGAGTTGTGATGGACTACTTTCTGGACAATGATCGTGCCGTGCAATGCTGGCTCTCTCTGAAAATAACATGTTTTGAAATCAGCGGAACACAACGGGCCAAACAAGCTGTTCAAACTAAACGGGAACAACACCGGGTGTCTTTTCAAAGGGGTTGCAGTCTGCGGTGAACCTTTCATCCATGTATACAGGTAAGAATTTAGTTATAGATTCAGATATTATACATTTGTAATTTTGTCAGAAAGTTGTTTTCATTGCAAGCTAAAGCTTGCTGTTACCTAGCCAGCTGGAGTTCGTTTGCTGGCTTGTTAACTAACATTGAACCTAACGTTATTTGGTTAACTTTAGCTTGCTATGACAATCCGTTTGTATTGCTAGTAACATTACTCTATGGATCGGTATTATAGTTATTCTTTTTGCTTGCTAACGCCATCGCTCATCCATATATTTATATGTACATATTCTTATTCATCCCTTTACATTTGTGTGTATTTGTTTGTATAAGGTAGTTGTTGTGTATTTGTTAGATTACTTGTTAGATTTTACTGCATAGTCGGAGCTAGAAGCACAAGCATTTCGCTACACTCGCATTAACATCTGCATGTGACCAACAAAATTTGATTTGATTTTGAAGACACCAGCTTGCTGTTAGCTAGCTAATGTTAGCTGAGGTTAGGCGGCTGGATTGCTATCTAACATTAGCTTATGTGTATGAGGTGTGTGTAACGTTAGTGATTTCTCAGAATGCCATTTCGCATTGCTTGTTATAGCCTAATGTTAGCTAGCTAACTATCTAAAATTGAACCTATTGGTTAACTTTAGCTAGCTATGACAATCGGTTTGTATTGCCAGTTAAAGCTTGCTTTTAGCTAGCCAGCTGACATTAGATGGCAGGCTAGCTACAGTAGCTAACATTACCTGTATGAACTGTGTGTAGTGATGTTATCTCAGAATGCCATTTCGCATCTATTGTATAATTATGCTAAAATATTTGTATGTGGAATCTGTCTTTCAGCATCAATCAGTAGAACCGCCAGTCAGTCATCAAAAAGAGAGCTGGCCCAGGCAAGCAAAGGCAGCAGCGCAGTCATCAACTACATGCACCATTTCTTCACCAACTACAGAGTTGCGAAAACACGTGTGTACCTGAATTGTGATAACTGCAGTCGCCAAAACAAGAACATGTTTGTGCTCTGGTATTGTGCCTGTTGGACCATGCACAAGCTCCACCGCAATCTGGACTTCCTGATCACAGGCCGCACCAAGTGTGCCCCTGACTGGTGCTTCGGCCTCATCAAGCAGTGATTCAGAAAGACCAGAGTGAACACTGTCTGAGATTGCTGGTGTTGTGAAGGACATTGTGACGGGTCAACATCCCACAGCTGGTTGGACTGGAGGATGGTACAGTGCTGGTGGAAAGCTATGGCTGGCAACCACACCTGACTCTGTACTTCAGGCCGCTAACACAGATCAAGCAGACCAGCACTTCAGGTGAAAATATTTTCATTGCATTGTATAAAGTTATTCTTCTTATATAAACTTGGGAGGTGAATTGATGTTGTGCAATGTTGTAATGTCTTTGATTTGTTGTTATTATTCCCTGTTTTACAGCTTCGATGCTCTGGAGCCTGGTGGTGTTGTCGCCAAGGAGCGTTCGGACTCAGTTGGGACCAGGTTTTAGCTGCTGCGCACCTCTGACATCCCGTAGATGGTCTGCCTATACAAGCACCACCTGGACTGGACACAGCTAGACAAACTTATCTTTTTGAGAAGATCAGAGTGTTTTGCGACGGACCAGTCATCAGCACTATCTGCAGTGCCTCTATTCAAATGACTCTCTCCTATCACACACGGCATACGTTGCTGCTACAATGTTTGGGGTTTATCCTGCTTCTCAGACACTTTACCCACGATTGTATGCATATAACTACCTCGTCTATCACTGATATCATTATTGATATTGTTCTTGTACATTCTGCATATTTGATTTATATTGACACTATCTATTTCTGATATTGCTACTATGCAAGTAACCATTTGGCTGTACTATTTACAGCTTCTGTAGAGACAATCCACTTAGCAAGACTTAGCAAAATATTGATATATATAAAATTAATATTTATGTGTGGTCGTAACATGATTTTGTGACATACCACAACAATATCATGTGACCGTATCAAGTGTCCAGCACACAAATATATGGAGCATGCATCTGTTTATGTACTGTAGATGTGCAA
Source organism: Salvelinus fontinalis (assembly GCF_029448725.1). Taxonomy (NCBI): domain Eukaryota; kingdom Metazoa; phylum Chordata; class Actinopteri; order Salmoniformes; family Salmonidae; genus Salvelinus; species Salvelinus fontinalis. The sequence continues at coordinate 171,983 of NW_026600252.1, forward strand.
AATAAATAAACATATGTATGGATACTGTGATAAGTGCATGTGTAACAGTATATGTGAATGTTCTGGTGTGAAGGCATTTGGGCAGTGGTGTAAAGTACTTAAATAAAAATACTTCAAAGTACTACTTAAGTAGTTTTTGTGGTATCTGTACATTACTTTATTTATATTTTTGGCAACTTTTACTTTACTACATTTGTAAAGATTTTTTAAACGTTTTACTCCATACATTTTCCTTGACACCCAAAACTACTTGTTACATTTTGACAGGAAAATGGTCCAATTCACACACTTATCAAGAGAAAATTCCTGGTCGGGACTACTGCCTCTGATCTGGCAGCCTCATTAAACGCAAATGCTTTGTTTGTGTTTGTGTTGGAGTGTGCTCCTGGCTATCCATCAAAAAAATTAAAATAATTGTGCCATCTGGTTTGCTTAATATAAGGAACTTGAAATGGTTTATATTTTTACTTTTGATACTTAAGTACATTGTGCTCCTGGCTATCCGTCAATAAAAAAAATATATAATAAAAATACAATTGTGCTGTCTGGTTTAATATAAGGAATTTTAAATGATTCATACTTTTACTCAAGTATGACAATTTAGTACTTTTTCCACCACTGGATGTGGCTGTGGGTTATAGCATTTTTTTCACATGACCCATCAATTTAGAGTGTATCTGGGTAAGCGTCATCAAATATTTATACAATAATTTTCTGTTGACTTGGAATTTTTCCTTATTGTAGGCTACTACCACTTTCAGTCTTCATTTTTACTATACTACTCACTGTTTAGCACATGACCTCATGTGAATCCTTAAAGAGATGGGTGGGGCTTGCTTAAGAGGGTGTGAACAATGGGTGTAGACAAAGGAGAGCTCTCTAGTAGGTACCAAAACATTCAAAGGTCCTTTTCTCAAAAGTGACTTTACAAGTGTATCACCTTTCAAAGTATAATTACTTTCCCATTGTTCCTCAAAAATGCTGTGTATGATATACCATTTTGTAGCTCTGAGTCTCTACTTTTTTATCCAATGTATAAAAAAAAATGCTGCACTGTTGTAACTAGATGCACAAGCATTTCGCTACACTCGCAATAACATCTGCTAACCATGTGTATGTGACCAATAAAATGTGATTTTATTTGCTTGTTTCTAGCCTAAAGCATCGCTGATTAAAGTGTAGTTATAGATCGGTTATTATAAGCTGTGTGGTTTGAGCCCTGAATGCTGATTGGCTGAAAGCCGTGGTATATCACACCATATACCACAGGTGTGAGAAAACATTTAATTTTACAATTCTAATTACGTTGGTAACTACTTTATAATAGCAATAAGGCACCTTGGGGGTTTGTGGTATATGGCCAATATACCACGGCTAAGGGCTGTATCCAGGCATTGCGTTATGCATAAAAACATAACGCTTAAATATATTTGGGATATATGTTTTTCCCCCTCAAATTTTTAAGCTAACTAGGGGTGTGCATTTTTTTTCTCCAATTCAAGCACTAATAATAGCTAGGCAAAACTTTGTAAAGGTCTCAACGTTATGTTTTTGTAAAAGCCCCATATTTGTTTTTGATTTTCTGCTCTTTTGCACACCAATATTTTTACTTGCACATCCTCATCTGCACATCTATCACTCCAGTGTAAATTGCTAAATTGTAATTACTTTGCCACTATTGGCCTATTTATTGCCTTAAATCCTTAAGTTGCACACACTGTATACAGATTTTTCTATTGTGTTATTGACTGTGCGGTTGTTTACCCCATGTGTAACTCTGTGTTGTTTTTGTCGCACTGCTTTGCTTTATCTTGGCCAGGTCGCAGTTATAAATTAGAACTTGTTCTCAACTGGCCTACCTGGTTAAATAAAGGTGAAATAAAAAAGAAAGAAAAATGTGCAGGTTGGATTATAGAGACAGTCTGGAATTCAAACATCAACAAAACGCTTTTGTTGTCTTTCCTTTTTCTAGCTTGTTTACATGATTTTGGCTTGTATGTCCCTCAGAGTCCTACGGTGAAGTCTAAGAAGATGCCTCCCGGCAGGACCATCCCTCCAATGGGACCAGAGACCAAAGTACTGGTGGTCTGGGTGGAGCGCTACGATGATATCGGTAGGCTAACCTCCGGCTGCGTCACGCTGAAACTGACCTCAATTGGCAGCCATTTTGGTTCTTTAGAAAATTATTTGATCCAGTTTACGAGTCTATTCTATAGAACTATTCATTTTGAGATTTTATTTAGAAGTATTTTATAGAATGTCCTCATTTCTGGTAATTACTGACTTCAGTTCATCTTAATAGATTTTGTGCACCTAATTTGTTTTAACCGCAGTGTATGTTGAATTATTGTATTGTAGAGAACTTTCCCCTGGCTGACCTGCTGGTAGAGACGAGCACTGGAGTGGAAACCACGGCCAACAGTAGCACCTCAACAAGGTACTACAGGCTCCCATCCATCACTACTCAACACAGAGACTATGCCTGACATTTTTTCCAGCTGTGAAGTCCTTGCTTCCTCCTCCTTCTGTTCCTCGCCTCCCTCTCAAAGCTCATTGGAAAAGAAGGTCAAGGGAGAGACCATTGGATCGTCGAGGATTTGACATTTGACAGCTAGAAACTTTTTCAGACATACTTAGAGTTGAGTCGATAGAGAATTGAACTGAGAAAGCAGTTGCTACAACAATTATGGTACATTGCAGATTTGAGGGATTCTCAATCAGTCAAACAATATTGTCTTTTACTTATTCATATTCATGAAGTGGTCATATGTTTTTTTTAGCAAGCGAGGGTGACAATGATAAGGACAAAACCCTAGAAATAAAAGTATCCTCTTCTGACATTCTAGGTAGAAGCTCCAAGTATATACCACCACCAAGACCAGACAGTTGTCTTTTACAGCAAAGTCCTGTACAAATGGCATGTATTATTAAGTCAGTGCAAGGTGTAGTGATGTGGGCTCAGCATGGTGGCGGGGGGACCAACGGAGTCAGGCGAGTACTAGTGTTTATGTAGCAGAGACAGGGCAGTGTAGGTCAGGGGGCTGGGGATCTTGCCAGATCAGCATATAGAACAGGAGACAGGCGCAAGGGGTCGAACTAGAGGCCGTACCGAACCAAAGCCTAGCTAATGTGGATGGTGGCTGACCTCAGAAGGCAGGATGGTAAGAGGTGCTCATAGCGCCTCTGCAGCGGGGACAGTGTCTCATATCTGCTCTGTTCCACCTTTCTTCTCTCCCTCGTCGTCCGATCTGCCTCTCTCTCCCTCTTTCTCAAGTCAATTTTATGTCATATGCGCCGAATACAACAGGTGTAGACTTTACTGTAAAACGCTTGCTTATGAGCACTTTCCCTACAATGCAGAGTTAAAAAGACAAAAAGTAACACAATAAAATAACAATAATGAGACTATATACTAGGAGTACCGGTACTGAGTCAAGGTGAAGTGGTACGAGGTAATTGAGGTAATATGTACATGTATGTTGGTAAAGAAGTGACTGGCCAATCAGGATCGATAATAAACAGAGTAGCAGCAGTGTGTGTGTGTGTGTATTGGACGGTCAGTGTAATATGTGTGAGTGGAGTCCAGTGAGTGTGCATAGAGCCGTTGCAAGAGAGGCACATTAATTTCTACCTCTCTCTCTATGCCTGTCCAACCCTCTTCCTCCTCCTCCCCCCCTTCCTCAGACCCACGACGTCCGGTCAGGATGTGCAGGTGATCTTCATCCACCCTCTGAAGACGGGCCTGTTCCGGATCCGCCTGCATGGGGCCCTGGGAAAGTTCAGCATGGTCGTCCCCCTGGTGGACGGCATGGTAGTCAGCAGGAGGTCACTAGGTGAGAGAGGTTGGGGGTGAGGAGGTGTTTTGGGGAAGGGGTGTGTTTAAAGGTATGGGTAGGGGTGAAAGGTGTGTGTGAGCTATCACGATGACTTGTGACTAGTACAACTGTGTGTGTGTGTGTGTGTGTGTGTGTGTGTGTGTGTGTGTGCGTGCGAGAGCAAACTGCCAGTGTCTGCAAGAGATGCTGCACTCTTCAACAGTGATGGCTGACATACAGTATCACTGTTGAGGAATATAAATTAGTTATGCCAGAGAGAGAGATTGCTACCAGGTGATGATCTTAGAGACCCCAGTCCCCGCTTCTCTTCTTCACACATGCCAAATGTGGGTGTGAGTCATCCCAGATGCAGATGCTTAGCATCAGGCCTAGCTCCACCACGTCTCTCTCCAAGTCGGTGCTGAGCCATTGGTCGCCTCTCTCCCTGTCTTCTATTCCCTCTTTTCTCTCGCTCTGAGTTCCTGGTGAGGCAGACAGTAATAATATATGCAGTTTAGCAGACGCTTTTATCCAAAGCGACTTAGTCATGTGTGCATAGATATGGGTGGTCCCGGGAAATCAACCCACTATCCTGGCTCTGCAAGTGCCACATTCAACTGTGTGTGTGTCTCTCCCTCCCACCCCCCCCCCCCATCTCACCACTCACTCACTCTCTCCCTCCCTCCCAACTCTGTCTCAGGGTTCCTGGTAAGGCAGACAGTGATCAACGCGTGCCGGCGGAAGCGGCTGGAGAGTGACTCGTACAACCCGCCACACGTGCGTCGGAAACAGAAGATCGCTGAGGTGGTGAACCGCTACCGCAACAAGCAACTGGAGCCCGAGTTCTACACCACGCTCTTCCAGGAAGTTGGCGTGAGCAGCCTCGACCGTGACCCCACCCCCGATGAACTTTGAAATTTCACCTCCCTCCCCACAAGGACTGCAAAGATTCTTTATATTTATAAATTGTTTCTCTTCTTCTTTACTTTGTTATTTATATTATCAGCACTTGGTGGCCACGTTCCAAGTCGACAATTTTGTTTTTTCCCACCCCGCGCTGCAACACTGCTCATCTGCAACTTACTCTAGTTCTACCCAAGCCTTGTAGGACTCTTTGATTGAGTCTGGTTGTGGCACTAACCTCACCTGGCGAGGTGTCAGGCTTGTGCAAAGGAAGCACCTTTAGCTGTGAGGAGAGGGTATATGCTTAAACAACTGACTATTAACTTGTGACACGGCACGTGGCAAAGTGATTGCTGTCGGCGCTCAATTCAAAATGGCTTCCACTCTGTGGCTGTGACTAGTTCCCACAGCCGTCTCACTGTGGTTTTTCAAGTCCGATTCTTCTGTTTGCTTTTCTATGAAATGCATCAGTCTGTCCATTTCCCATATCTAACAGTTTTTTTGTTTATTTGTTGTTGGTCTGGAATGGAAAAGAGCGGTCGAAACATCCAACTTTTTCATTGACTAAACAACGACACTACAAAAACTAATATTGACAAAACTCAAATCTCACTTCAGTAAATTGTCATTTTTTGACTTTTGGTTCTCTCTTCCCACATACATAATTGTACCAGTTAGCGAAAATGTAGAATTCTGCTTTTAATTTAAATCTCAGGTAGTTTGAGCCTTTTATATTCATCGGTATCTGGGTTGTTTTCTTTAGGCACGAAAAGGAAAAAAATATATACTTAAATAGGGAGAGAGTAGCGGAACAAGTGTGTTTCCCATTGCAAAGCATTTAGCTAGAGTGCCCTAATGAATGCGACCCTGGTAATGTACTCAATGCACTCCCAACCAACTGTGACTAGAGTCTGCTTTCAATAATGGACTCTTTTGGCATAGAGAAAATACGTCACTGCCTACGCCACTACTTTATCCGCTTGAATAAAATCCAAAATAGTAGCTAGCGAGATGAAGATCACGGAGGTCATTTTTAACAAGTGCATTTCGCAAGTGGCTAGTTTGCGTCAACTACCTTAATTGAAACCCCTGCCTGCCAACTGATTTTGAATTGTAACGTGCTGGCATGTCTGCCTCGTCATTTTTTGGGAGAGTCCCCGGATATTTGTTTATTTGTGTTTATTTTCTTATCGACGTATGCAGCGACGTACAGTAGTTCCTCTACGCCTAAATGTTCCATCATTAAAACCAGACCCCAGTCACTGTGTCGCCGAGGGTCAGCTTTTCGAGACTAACTGACCTTGTTGTAGGCATTATTCACTTTTAGTGCACTCGAAAACGTGTGGCATTTCACATTCACTGAAGCTGATGGTAGTCTCGATATGGAACTTCAGGAAGTCAAAATCACTGATGGATTCTACTTTTTTTGGTATGGAATCTTTTATTGGTTTGTTTCTTCCCGTATCAGATAAAAATGCAAAATATGTATAAAATACATTTTGATTATTGATATAAAAGGTGAGTTTCAGTTGATTGTTTGTTATTCACAGTTGGAAAAATTATCATGTTGGATGATTAAAAAAAATGATTTGCCACGAGCACTGTGTTTAACATCCCATTCCAGATGTGATACTTCAGAAGCTGATGCATGCCGAACATTTTATGTCTATAATATTTCCATGCCAATATGTCCAGTCTAAAATCAAAATTCAGAGCATTAAGTCACTAATGTGTCGCTGCAGAGGTTGTACTCATCATTTTTTCCCACCAATTAGTGTCTTTATTTGTGCTCGACTTCATTCGAGACGTCATAACAACTCATCGCTATTAAGGGCTGAAACATCAGTTTTATCAAGTTATTTTTGCAATGTTCTGTTAAGGGTTGGACGGATGCAACTGACGCCTCGTTCACTACTGTATATGTCACTGGATCTGTCTTGGACACTGATTTTTATACATTGAACAAAAAATATAAACTCAACATGCAACAATTTAAGATGTTACTCAGTTACAGTTCATATAAGGAAATCAGTTAATGAAAATAAATTATTTAGGCCCTAATCTATGGATTTCACATGACTGGGAATACAGATATGCAGCTGTTGGTCACATATACAGTGCATTCAGAAAGAATTCAGACCCCTTGACTTTTTCCACATTTTGTTACGTTACAGCCTTATCCTAAAATGGATGAAATAATTTTTTCCCTCATTAATCTACACACAATACCCCATATTGACAAAGCAAAAATAGTTTTTTTGCAGCCTTGAGTCTTCTTGTGTATGACTCTACAAGCTTGGCACACCTGTTTTTGGGGAGTTTCTCCTGTTCTTCTCTGCAACTCCTCTCAAGCTCTTTCAGGTTGGATGGGGAGCGTCGCTGGGCAGCTATTTTCAGGTCTCTCCAGAGATGTGAGAGGATTCAAGTCCGGGCTCTGGCTGGGCCACTCAAGGACATTCAGAGACTTGTCCCGAAGCCACTCCTGTGTTGTCTTGGCTGTGTGCTTAGGGTTGTTGTCCTGTTTGAAGGTGAACCTTCACCCCAGTTTGAGGTCCTGAGTGCTCGGAACAGGTTTTCATCAAGGATCTCTCTGTACTTTGCTCCGTTCATCCTTCCCTCAATCCAGACTAGTCTCCCAGCCCCTGCTGTTGAAAAACATGCCGACAGCATGATGCTGTCACCACCATGCTTCACTGTAGGGATGGTGCCAGATTTCCTCCAGACGTGAGGCTTGGCATTCAGGCCAAAGAGTGCATACTTAGTTTTATCAGACCAGAGAATCTTGTTAGGTACCTTTTGACAAACTCCAAGCGGGCTGTCATGTTCCTTTTTCTGAGGAGTGGCTTCTGTCTGGCCACTCCACCGTAAAGGCCTGATTGGTGGAGTGCTGCAGAGATGGTTGTCCTTCTGGAAGGTTCTCCCATCTCCACAGAGGAACTCTGGAGCTCTGTCAGAGTGACAATTGGTCACATCCCTGACCAAGGCCCTTCTCCCCCGATTGCTCAGTTATACCGGGCGGCCAGCTGTAGGAAGAGTCTTGGTGGTAACAAACTTCTTCCATTGAAGAAAGATGGAGGCCACTGTGTTCTTGGGGACCTTCAATGCAGCAGAAATGTTTTGGTACCCTTCCCCAGATCTGTGCCTTGACACAATCCTGTCTCGGAGCTCTACGGACAATTCCTTTGACCTCATGGCTTCATTTTTGCTCTGACATGCACTGTCAACTGTAGGACCTTATATAGACAGGTGTGTGCCTTTCCAAATCAAGGTCAATCAATTGAATTTACCACAGGTGGACTCCAATCAAGTTGTAGAAACATCAAGGATGATCAATGGAAACAGGATGCACCTGAGCTCAATTGAGTCTCATAGCAAAGGGTCTGAATACTTATGTAAATAGGGTATGAATCAAAAAAACAGTCAGTATCTGGTGTGACCACCATTGGCCTCATGCAGCGCAACACATCTCCTTTGCATAGATTTGATCAGGCTGTTGATTGTGGCCTGTGGAATGTTGTTCTACTCCTCTTCAATGGCTGTGGGAAGTTTCTGGATATTGGTGGGAACTGGAACACGCTGTCATACACGTTGATCCAGAGCATCCCAAACATGCTCAATGTGTGACATGTTGGGTGAGTATGCAGGCCATGGATGAACTGGAAATGTTTTTAGATTGTGTACAGATCCTTGCGACATGGGGCCGTGCATCATCATTCTGAAACATGAATGGCACAACAATGGGCCTCAGGATCTCGTCACAGTATCTATGTGCATTCAAATTGCCATCAATAAAATGCATTGTGTTCATTGTCTGTAGCTTATCCCTGGCATACCATAACCCCACCGCCACCATTGTTCACTCTGTTCACAACGTTGACATCAGCAAACCTCTCTCCCACACAACGCCATATTAATCCGTGAAGAGTACACTTCCCAGCATGCCAGTGGCCATCGAAGGTGAGCATTTGCCCACTGAAGTCGGTTACGATGCCAAATTGCAGTCGGGTCAAGACCCTGGTGAGGACAATGAGCACGCAGTTCAGCTTCCCTGAGACGGTGTCTGAGAGTTTGTGCAGCCCAGATCCTGGGCTGGTGTAGTTACACGCGGTCTGTGGTTGTGAGGCCGGTTGGACGTAATAATTCTCTAAAACAAGGTTGGAAGTGGCTTATGGTAGAGAAATGAACATTCAATTCTCTGGTAAAAGCTCTGGTGGACATTCCTGCAACTTTACATGTTGCGTTTAGATTTTGGTCAGTATAAATCTGTTTTTTATATGTAAAATAATACAGATCTTTTGCATGATATTTGAGGTGGTGTGACATTTGGATTTTCTGAAAATAAGATTTCCTCCTCTTTCGTTCCATAGATCACTGATTATGTGTTTCATTTAACTTGAAGAGATCTACATGTTCTTTACTGTTAAAGGAAAAGCTCAATCGTACTAAAGACTGACCAATTTAAAGACTTACTGTATCTGGGGAAGCTAAAAGCTAATTTGAGTTATGTTTTTCCCCCAGAATAATATTAGTAATTTTTTAGGTTATTTGCTTTTTGTCCTGTGTTTTTATGAGGATCAAGAGGGGAAACAAATACCCAGAATGTAAATTCAGTAAAATGTTAGCCCAGTCCCAGATCTGGTTGTGCTGTATTAATTCCAACATAAGAATTTGTGCTTTCCAGCACAAACAGATCTGCGACCAGGCTAGTAAAATGTCGCTTAAGGCATTAATTCTGGTGTCAATTTCCTAGTGTCAAGTTTTTTTAATCTGGAATGTCCACTCTATTGCTAATCAAATGGCTTCAATTAATATCAATTATCAAATTAAATCGATACTCTAGCCAGCTATTGTGCTCTGCAAATATTCTACCATCTCGATGGAGCCACATGGAACTGAACTAGATTTTGTCCTGTTCTTCGTAAACGCCTAATTTTGTTCTGTAAATATTGAAGGTATAAACTTGAATAAAGTTGGAAGATATGTACATACTGAGCGTACATTTCAGTCGTCTGTCCCTCCACGAAAGGCACAAAAATGGCTTGTTTGTATTTATGCCGTTTTATTATGTGTCCATAAGAAACACATTGAATATTGAATGTAACACAATGTAACGAATAAAGATTTTAATTAACTTCTTATGATTTTTATGCTGTGTGGTTCTCTTCTTACACAGTTGTAGTTCAAATAGTCTGTTTCTATCACTTTTTAAACAAACAGAACTTGATGAGCAGAAAACACAGACAATGATGAACTCATGTTATTTCATACCTTTCTGTGTTGCCTGAGAGTTGACCGACCATGCTTAAACAAATGTTTTAACCTTTCCAAAACTTAGTGTTTCACCTAAACTGCCCTACTCAGACTTAGTGGTAGTCACGCCCATAAAAATGTAATTACAGTAGAATTATAGTAATTGTTTTACGTAGTCATATGGGGCTATAACTTTATGTTCTCATATGAATAGGCCAATAAAAGCGTAGGCCAGTTGGAATTTATGTTAATCTCCCATTCCAAATAAAGATAGGAATTATAAACCGGTAGACACTGATCTTGGGTCAGTTTTGCATTTTCCCACTAAGGGTTAGGATTAGTAATGCTAGATAAAAGCTGATCCTAGGGGAAAAGTTACCCCTTAGGCAACAATCTATCTTTGTGTGACGAGCCAGTGGGGGGCAGCAGAGAATCAAGTTGTATTGGTCATGCTTTGTAAACAACAGGTGTAGACTAACATTTAAATGCTTACTTACGGTCCTTTTACAACACTTCAAGATAGAAATACAAATTAGAAATAGTGAGATGAGGAATAAATACACAGTTAGTAAAAATACCATGGCTATAGTGCATTCGGAAAGTATTCAGACCCCTTGACTAACATTTTGTTACTTCAATTTTTTTTAAATGTAACCTTTGTTTAACTAGGCAAGTCAGTTAAGAACAAATTTTTATTTACAATGACAGCCAAACCTTCCCCTAACCCGTACAACGCTGGGCCAATGTGCGCTGCCCTATGAGACTTCCGATCACGGCTGTTTGTGATACAGTCCGGAATCGAACCAGGGTCTGTAGTGACGCCTAGCACTGAGATGCAGTTCCTTAGTTCACTCAGGAGCTGAGTGAACTGGTTCGATTCCGGACTGTATCACAGAACTGTCTAAGGAACCGCCACTCTCACCGCGCCACTCAGGTCTTATTCTAAAATTGATTAAATGATGAGGAAAAAACATAAATCCACACAATACCCTATCATGACAAAATGAAAACAGGTTTTTAGACATTTTTGCAAATGTATTAAAAATAAAAAACAGAAACCTTATTTACATAAGTATTCAGACCTTTTGCTATGATACTTGAAATTGAGCTCAGGTGCATCCTGATTATCCTTCAGATGTTTCTACAACTTGATTGGAGTCCACCTGTGGTAAATTCAATTGATTGGACATGATTTGGAAAGGCACACACCTGTCTATATAAGGTCCCACAGTTGACAGTACATGTCAGAACAAAAACCAAGCCATAAGGTCGAAGGAATTGTCTGTAGAGCTCCGAGACAGGATTGTGTCGAGGCACAGATCTGGGGAAGGGTACCAAAAAAATTTGGCAGCATTGAAGGTCCCCAAGAACACAGTGAACTCCATCATTAAATGGAAGAAGTTTGGAACAACCAAGACTCTTCCTAGAGCTGGCCGCCCGGGGCAAACTCAGCAAAAAAACGTTTGCGTCGAGAGTTAAGTTCCTTAGTGTCCACATCACCAACAAACTATCATGGTCCAAACACACCAAGACAGTCGTGAAAAGGGCACGACAACCTCTTTTCCCCTCAGGAGACTGAAAATATTTGAATGGTTCCCCAGATCTTCAAAAAGTTCTACTGCTGCACCATCGAGAGCATCCTGACCGGTTGCATCACCGGCGCTACAGAGGGTAATGCGTACAATTAATCAAATGTCCACCCGGACTATTTACATTGACCCTCCCCCCCAACTACTCGCTTTTTATTATCACTTTAACCCTACCTACATGTACAAATTACCTCGACTAACCTGTATCCCCCCACATTGACTCGGTACCGGTACCCCCTGTATAAAGCCTCGTTTTTGTTATTTTATTGCGTTAACCTTTTTATTATTTTTTACTTTAGTTTATTTCCTAAATATTTTCTTAACTATTTGTTAATCTGCATTGTTGGTTACAGGCTTCTAAGTAAGCATTTCACGGTGAGGTGAAATACCTGTTGTATTTGGTCAATGTGACAAATATAATGTTATTTGAAAAGTATTCAATAGACATGTATAAAAGCAACAGATACCATTAATAAGAAGGGGCTAGAAGCATCTTATTTGGTGAGCTACCGAGTGGCTAGGACAGGCAAGCCCCATACTATTATGGAGGACTTAATTCTTCCTGCTGCCGCGGATATGGCTGGGAAAAGGCCCCAAAAAACTACACAGACAATGCCTTCATCAAACGCTGTTTCACGACAAATCAGTGACATGACAGGAGATGTTTTGAAACAATTACTGCTTCAGCTGGATGAGTCAACAGACGTGGCGGGCCTGGCACAGCTCCTGGTATATGTCCATTACATTTATGGGGGGTCAATTAAGGAAGACATCCTCTTCTGCAAACCACTGGAAACCAGGACAACAGGAAAATGGACTTTGGTGGTCAAGATGTGTTGGTATCTGTACTGATGGCGCAAAAGCCATGACAGGGAGACGTAGTGGAGTGGTAACGCGCGTGCAAGCAGTTGCTCCCGACGCCAATTGGGTACACTGCAACATCCACCGAGAGGCTCTTGCTGCCAAGGGAATGCCTGACAGCTTGAAACACGTTTTGGACACGACAGAAAAAATGGTTAACTTTGTTAAAGCAAGGCTCCTGAACTCTTGTGTATTTTCTGCATTATGCAATGATATGGGCAGTGACCATGTATCACTTTTACAACATACAGAAGTGCGCTGGTTATCAATGGGCAAAGTATTGACACGTTTTTTGAAATGAGAGACGAGCTTAAAGTTTTCTTTACTGACCATAATTTTCACTTATCTGACTGCTTGCATGATGACAAGTTTCTCACACAACTGGCCTATCTGGGTGATGTTTTTTCTCGCCTGAATGATCTGGATCTAGGATTACAGGGACTCTCTGCAACTATATTAAATGTGCGGGACAAAATTGAGGCTATGATTAAGAAGTTGGAGCACTTTTCTGTCTGCATTAATAAGGACAACACACAGGTCATTACATCATTGTATGATTTTTGAGTGCAAATTAACTCAAGCTTATGGACCATGTCAAATGTGATATTGCGAAGCAACTGAGTGAGCTGGGTGCGCAATTACACAGGTACTTTCCAAAAACAGACGACACAAACAACTGGATTCATTCGCTATCTGTTTCATTCCCTGCCTCCAGTCAACTTACCGATATCTGAACAAGAGAGCCTCATCAAAACTTCAACATGCGGTTCTGTGAAAATTGAATTTAATCAGAAGCCACTGGCAGATTTCTGGACAGGGCTGTGCTCAGAGTTTCTTGCCTTGGAAAATTGGGGTGTTAAGACGCTGATGACCTTTGCAACCACGTGCCAAAAAAAGAAACGTCCTCTCACTGTCAACTGCGTTTATTTTCAGAAAACTTAACTTAACATGTGTAAATATTTGTATGAACATAACAAGATTCATTAACTGAGTTTCTGTCTGAACAAGTTCCACAGACATGTGACTCACAGAAATTGAATAATGTGTCCCTGAACAAAGGGGGGGTCAAAATCAAAAGTAACAGTCAGTATCTGGTGTGGCCACCAGCTGCATTAAGTACTGCAGTGCATCTCCTCCTCATGGACTGCACCAGATTTGCCAGTTATTGCTGTGAGATGTTACCCCACTCTTCCACCAAGGCACCTGCAAGTTATTGGACATTTCCGGGGGTGAATGGCCCTAGCCCTCACTCTCCGATCCAACATGTCCAAGATGTGCTCAATGGGATTGAGATCCGGGTTTTTCGCTGGCCATGGCAGAACACTGACATTCCTGTCTTGCAGGAAATCACGCACAGAATGAGCAGTATGGCTGGTGGCATTGTCATGCTGGAGGGTCATGTCAGGATGAGCCTGCAGGAAGGGTACCACATGAGGGAGGAGGATGTCTTCCCTGTAATGCACAGCGTTGAGATTGCCTGCAATGACAACAAGCTCAGTCCGATGATGCTGTGACACACCGCCCCAGACCATGACGGACCCTCCACCTCCAATCGATCCCGCTCCAGAATACAGGCCTCAGTGTAACGCTCATTCCTTCGACGATAAACGCAAATCCGACCATCACCCCTGCTGAGACAAAACCGCGACTCGTCAGTGAAGAGCATTTTTTGCCAGTCCTGTCTGGTCCAGCGACGGTGGGTTTGTGCCCATAGGCGACGTTGTTGCCGGTGATGTCTGGTGAGGACCTGCCTTACAACAGGCCTAAAAGCCCTCAGTCCAGCCCTTCTCAGCCTATTGCGGACAGTCTGAGCACTGATGTCCCGCAGGTGTGAAGTTTGGATGTACCGAGCCTGTGCAGGTGGTGTTACACGTGGTCTGCCACTGTGGGGACGATCAGCTGTCTGTCCTGTCTCCCTGTAGCACTGTCTTAGGCATCTCACAGTACGGACATTGCAATTTATTGCCCTGGCCACATCTGCAGTCCTCATGCCTTCTTGCAGCATGCCTAAGGCACGTTCACGCAAATGAGCAGGGACCCTGGGCATCTTTCTTTTGGTGTTTTCGGAATCAGTAGAAAGGCCTCTTTAGTGTCCTAAGTTTTCATAACTGTGACCTTAATTGCCTACCGTCTGTAAGCTGTTAGTGTCTTAACGACGATTCCACAGGTGCATGTTCATTAATTGTGTATGGTTAATTGAAAAAGCATGGGAAACCCTTTACAATGAAGATCTGTTAAGTTATTTGGATTTTTACCAATTATCTTTGAAAGACAGGGTCCTGAAAAAGGGCTGTTTCTTTTTTTGCTGAGTTTATGTGAGAGTGGATTCTCGGCCCTCACTAGCATGAAAACTAAATACAGGCAAATTATTTAATACTGAGACTCTCTCCAATACAACCCAACACTGCAGAGTTAAATGTGCATCCTTTCCAGAACACCCTTCTCATTAACCTGTGGTGAGTTATTCACAATTTTCGATGAACAAATAAGGTTTTATATGTAAGATGGTTAGAGCAAAGTATTGATTATTATATTATTATTTGTGCCCTGGTCCTATAAGAGGTCTTAGTCACTTCCCACGAGCCGGGTTGTGACAAACTCACAATCATTCTTAAGTTTAATAAATGTATCTTATAGTGTGTGTTTGGCAGAATTACAATGATGGCAAAAAACAACATTTGAGAGTGCGCTGACCCTGGTGCTAGAGGGGGTACGTAGCTGGAGGTTGAATGTTTGAAGGGGTACGGGACAATACAAAGTTTGGGAACCTCTGGTCTATTGGTATAAGACATGCTTAAAAAAATGATGTCCAGCAAGTTATTCTAGTCTATCTTTTCCTGCATGGAACTCCAAGAGCTAAGGAGCGTTTTTTAAGGTTAGGCCAGTGGAGAGTCAAAGGCAACAAGTTAGAAGCTTATTATGCATAACCCATCATTAATTAGACAAATATAAGGCTAATACTGCATTGAATGTATTACCTGAAAGAGGTAGGCTAGAATATATATATATATATATATATAGGGCTATATATCAATCTTGAACAGGATTATCTATTTTGGATGCAATTTGAATGGAGTTGATGGAGAGACAGAAAGACTGCGAGAGAGTGATCATGTGTGCACTGTTTAAAGGAATGATATTCGAATGATAGGCTGTTTTAAAACTCTGGGGCGGCAGGTAGCCTAGTGGTTAGAGCATTGGACTAGTAACCGAAAGGTTGCAAGATCCAATACCCGAGCTGACAATGTAAAAATCTGTCGTTCTGCCCCTGAACAAGGCAGTTAGTCCACTGTTCCTAGGCCATCATTGAAAATAAGAATTTGTTCTTAACTGACTTGCCTAGTTAAATAAAGGTAAAAAAATAAAAAATAATAAAATGTATATATAATCTTTGCAATTAAAAAAACAAGGTGACCCCTGAAAGCCAGATGGAGATGGATAAATTACACTCAAATGTGGTCTTTATATTACTGTAGCATAGCCTATCACAAGAAAAAAAGTTACCATGATGAGCGATACTGTAGGTCTATATGCATTGTGAACAGTGCTCTACACAGAGATGGGCTGTCTGTCCCCACCCTGCGCATTGATTCATCATGCATAGGCCGTAGAGAAGCCAGATTTAGACATTGCATGAAATTTAAGTTACATTTCACGCCATGCTGTTCATATAAATAATTTATTAGAATTAACCAGTTTCTCAGTGTGTTTTTGGGCGGTTTTTGGGCGGTAAATCCCGGTGGATCTCGGAAACCAGGTTCCCTCCATCCAACCCTAGTGTGAATATTTTCTGATGGCACTTTACCTTGTCCTTAGGACCATAAATGTAAAGTGAAATGTGAGCTGATACCATAACGGCAATGTATCTAAACAACACAACGTTGTCCTCAAAACAACGCACCTAACGCATGGTTTCTCTTCTCTATGGTTTTTAAGTGGTCCCCGCGGCCTTCACACACAGCCCTATGCAGCTCAAGAGTGTTAATTCACACTCACAGCAGCTCATAACGCCTAGAATTGGTGTGAGCGGGGGGGGGGGTGGCTAACTATGCAGGTAACCTTCAAATAACTACACTCCTTTTTTTAAATCATTCATTCTGAGCCAGTTGGAATATTGCCAAATAGAACGACGGAGCATATTATACCGCACAGTTATTTATAAAGCATTATAAGGCCTCGTGCTCAATGCATTAATACTGTATGCTCAAAGTAAAGTGTTACCATTAAGGCCATACAACATAGCTGGTAGGAATGTGACAGACAGAATGTGACAGTGTTTGTAGATTAACATAGATGATGAGAGACAGGGAGGCTGCACAAAATGACATTGAGCAGGTTCTGTACAAAGGTAAGATTTGAACAAAGCTAAATTGGTAAGATTTAAATATTTTCATCTGTAGCTGCAGTTTTAGTGGCTTATATTTAAGCAATAAGGCCCGGGGGGGTGTAGTAAATGGTCAATATACCATGGCTAAGGACTGTTCTTATGCACGATGCAACGCAGAGTGCTAGGACACAGTCCTTAGCCGTGGAATATTGGGCATATATCACAAACCCCCGAGGTGCCTTATAAACTGGTTACCAACGTAATTAGAGTAGTAAAGATAAATGTTTTATCATACCCATGGTACATGGTCTGATATACCACGGCTTTCAGCCAATCAGCATTCAGGGACCGAACCACCAAATTTACAATCCATGACATACTCTCTAGCTGTACTTAAAAGCATGGCAATGCTTTCTGTAGCGGAGTTTGGTGAGAAATGCTAGAAGATATATAGTCTGTGTCTCAAATATACAGTCTCTATCCCCTATATAGTGCACTACTTTTGACCAGATATAGTTAACTAAATAACTGAATGTTTTTCAAACAGTCAATCTCCAGCCATACTGATGCCGGAGGAATTTTTATCCACTATTCTTCATATTCTACATGAATACCGGTAACCAAGGTAAACATTGTCAGAGACAACAACTCCCCCTGTTTGGGTAAGAAGATGCTGTATCATTTGCTTTTTCAATTTAGGTATTGAACAATCCACCTGGGGACTTCACTATTCCACAGTAGTCTTTACCTCCAAATCCAGATTGAAATCCAGTGTGTGTCTGTTATACTCTTATTAGGCTGTGTACAGTACACCTACGACAGTATCTATCCCAAGGGACATTCAGACAAATTTGCTGAGTCATGGTCTGCCTCTTGGGGAGTAGTTTATCGTTATTTACGTTCCTCCTCCACCTCCCTACCCCCCACTGTACGCTCCTGCTGAATATGCACCCCCCTCACCACGTCCACAACCTCTGTGGCTGGTCATCCTCTGTGACCCGGTCAACCTCTGTGGCTTGATGCGGCCCCTTCGTCAATGTCAAAACCCCACATTAACTGGCAACCCGCAGTTGACCCCCACAATACCTGGCAACCACAGCAGTGGTATAGCTGCAGTGGTGGTGCTTTGCTTTCTCTCTCCCAGTGTGGGGATGGGTCAGCATCTTGGCAAGGTCTGCAAAGGCCTGGGCCAGTTCCATGCCACATCATCTTAGCCCTCCGAAGCACTGCTGCAACCCGTTATGCTGCACTTTTCTATCCCCAAATCACCCCTTTTCTTCTCAATGTCAGCAGTGTTTCAGCGGATTTTAAAATTAAGAAGGGGGTGGAAAAATGCCCTCTTTTCAATTTTATGCGCACAACTGAAAAGTGGAGGTAAGCTATGGTCCCTGGGACCACAGTGTTGATAAAACCAGGAGGACAGAGAGGATGGAGGGAAAGTACTGCAATATTACATGTTATAAGCAGCCTTTATAATGTCTTATAATAAGGATAATATGATACATTTTATGCACCAAGTCCTTAAAGTAGAACTGACAGCATTTTAGCAACATGAAATCTTATTAAAATTGTTTATATACTACACCCTCGGGAAGAATTACACTTTTTAAAAACATTTTCTCGAAAGCAAGCGCTTATGGTAAGGTAATTTTCATAAATTCTTAATGTTTGGGAATGATGTATACTAAGGCATTTGTGAAAATTCTGTAGCAATATAGCGTGGGAAAGCGGCCGTGCCTTTGGACAATTAATAAAAACTGCAGTAAATAAAACATCTGTCTCGTCCAGGACCGGAGTCTACGTGGACCGGTGCACCATAGCCAACCAGAGCTACAGTAGACCTTTATGCAAAGAAACAATTTGCCACACAGGCTTGCCATCATTCACTTTGAACTGGAATGTGTGTTTACAGGGAGTTGCAACAGTGCGACTTTAGATCATTAGAACGCATTTACCAAAAGCCACAAAATACACCTGAATGGATTTATGCAAATATGTCAGTAACATTTATGCAAACATGTCAATAACATTTGGGAACTTTACAGTCCTATTAATCAAACAACAATAAAAAGGTAGGCTCTCTCTCCCTCAGTAACACACAACAAGATCATCAACGAATGCCAGTCAAAGCAAGATGAGCTAAATACGAAGGAACATTAGATAAACCCTCAAACTTTTTCAGCTAGTTGGCCATCAAAATTACACTGATTAACGATGGGGACGTGTAGCCTACTCGTCCTTCTGCAGCTTGCCTGCACCCAAGCTAACTGGCTAAAGTTGTCTAGCTTGCTACTGCCAGACAAATGAGAGAACACCTCACTCTGAACATTTTACTCGCCCTAGCAGAGCTGGTTAGCTAGACTGTTTACATGTTATCTAGAGAGTTTGTGACTAACTATAAAAAAAAATGTGCCTACATTTACTGTCACCGGTCATATTCAACAGGTGTTGCGCGTTTCTAAATTCATTGTCTCTTCCTTGCCCTTTCTGCTGTTGTCTATGCCCAATAATGTTTGTACCCTGTTTTGTGCTGCTACCATGTGCCATATTGTGTTGCTACCATGCTGTGTTGTTGTCTTAGGTCTCTCTTTATGTAGTGTTGTCTCTCTTGTCGTGATGAGTGTTTTGTTCTATATTTTTATTTAATGTATTTAAATTTTAATCCCAGCCCCCCTGACCCCGCAGGAGGCCTTTTGGTAGGCCGTCATTGTAAATAAGAATTTGTTCTTAACTGACTTGCCTCGTTAAATAAAGATTAAATAAAAATACATTTTAAAAATCGCACAGACAAGAGTGCTCTGAAATCGGAGTAGATAGCCAGAGTGAATTTAGCAGGAGATATGCTAACTGCATAACAGTCTTTCAAGTTCTTGCTAGTTAACCAAATGACGCCTGCATCTCTAGCTGCGTATATACCCACCAAAAAGCGATATTGGGGGGGGGGGGGGGGGAAAGTCCCTCACCCACTCCTCCAATGACATGACATCCTCCTAGCAGCTAGCTAGCTAACGTTAGGCTCTGTGTTTTTAGCTTGCTACATAAATAGATACGCTAGTCTATTAACCACATTATGACTGACTTGTGATCAATGCCCTTACTCGTTTGATCATATTGACATTCCCAGCCTTAGTTACATTTGTTCATTTTTGTCCAAAATATGGAGTAATTGAAAATGAAACAGTGGAGGCAGCAAACAATGTACCAGGCCAGCTGTGATGTAGAACCTGAAAGCAATATTTTTTGGACTACCAAGAAATGTATTGGTGAATTATATTAAATCATGCATTGAACTGCATCCGTCTATTCTGCCAACAATGCCTTGGTGTACGTCATGGAATGTTGAGTCAAATAGAACCTATTTTTAAAACCTCTTAAGTTGGTTTTGTAGCATAAACTGGGAATTTGATATTTTTTACTGTTATTGTTTCATATCTGCAAAGTAGTTAAAACGCTGTCAGTTCCACTTTAACTTTTTCTTTTTAGATAAGACAGTATAAGGGCTCAAAGGTGGGTCATAGGTGCTTATGACAAGTCTCACAATGCATTATAACGCAGTACACCTGCTTACATTAAAGGGGCCCTTTGAGTGAAGTATTACCATTCACTTTTCTTTCACTTCTCTCTTTTTGTGCCCGTATGGTTAATTAAAGCACAGCTTCTATTCATGAGGCCAAACCCTCCTATTTTCTTTATACATCTCCATTTTTTTCCATTTGAAAACAGAAGTCCTGTGGATTTTTTTGCCTGGCCAAGTATTTTTCTGACACTGAAAGAGGTCCACTGATATTTTATTGATTGACTTATCTGGATTCATTACTGCAATATATGCTCCCCAATGTGTTCATTATAGCAATTCTTGCTCCCTTACTAGAAGTTTACAATATCTAACAACGTTCGAGTAAATACCATATGTGAGGGCTAGATTCATTCAGATTAGCGCGGCTCCTGGCGTCGCATTATAAATCCCATGCTGCCGTGTTCACAAGTTTGAACACTGGAATGTGTGGTGTAATCTAAACCTCTACTAGGATGATAGAAATCCCTCATTATTTAGTTGTGAGTGTCATTATTTCGCAGTAGCCCACACTTTCTCGTTCTGAACTTCTAGCTCGAGGTGGACGGCTGTGGCTTCGTGACAACGACCATAGAGCAGCCGCTCACTGATTTGACCGCTCCAACACAGTTACAACTCGGTCATCTCGCCTAAATAAAAGCAATGATCTGCAGGTACCGGTTATTGCGGGTTAAAGCTGAACTGGTTGAATCTAGGCCTGAGTATTTTAGGCCTGTTCAAAACAAAGCCATTGAATGCATGTATGTTGTGCTATTTATTCTAACTACACACACACACACACACACAAGTCCAGTCTCACCTACTGTAAGCCTAAATATGACCACTCTTCCGCATCATGGCTTCCATTCCAAATGTGAGAATGTTTTGTTTTTTCACCCTGTAAACAGCCTGTCTATTTCACTCCTTCGTGAGCAGGTGCACTCCGGCTACGTTACTGCGGAGCAGAACAGTATCCTGGCAAAGGATTCTGGGCAAGCAGGAAGGCCAGAGGCACCAGCCAGACCCAGCCTGCCACTGAAACAAGAGTATACAATGTGAACATTGGTATTATTCATGTCTTATGGACGTTATTTCCTAAGGCCCCTATTCAATCAAACAATTTGAAACCCAGTTACAATAAATACATTTACTCTACTGGGTTTCAGGGAGAAGTCAACAACAATTCCTCTTGAGCTGCAAAAAAATGGTTGTTTGGATCCATGTTGCCTACGCAACAAAATCATGCTTATTGTGTGACATACAGCTACATAAAATCAAACATGTTTTCCTACTGTACAATATCCTAGACAATCAGATTGAACCCTGGAACTCAGTTATCTTTATAATAATATGACAGACTATCCACTCAATATCATCGTAGTCACAAATACGTAAATTATACATGTATATATAGGCCTACTTGGACTGTTCAGAAATGCCAGTAATCCACATTGAACAAAATTGAACAATTTTTCAGAGACCTGTGCGAGCTCCAAGGTCACAAATCTATACTAAACAAAAATGTATACCCAACATTTTAAAGTGTTAGTCCCATGTTTCATGAGTTGAAATAAAAGATACCAGAAATGTTCAAATCAAATTTTAATTGTCACATGCTCTGAATACAACAGGAATACAACATTTCACCTTACAGTGAAATGCTTACTTAGAAGCCCTTAACCAACAATGCAGTTAAGAAAATACAAAAAAAGAGACAAAAGTAACAAATAATTAAAGAGCAGCAGTAAAATAACAATAGAGAGGCTATATCTAGGGGGTACTGGTACAGAGTCAATGTGCGGGGTGATATGTACATGTAGGTAAAGTTTTTAAAGTGACTACGCATAAATAATAACAGAGTAGCAGCATTGTAGAGGGGGAGGCAATGCAATTAGTCTGGGTATTAGATATTTAGATGTTCAGTAGTCTTATGTTGGATCCCTAGTCAGTTGTACAACTGAATGCATTCAACTGAAATGTGTCATTTAACCCAACCCCTATGAATCAGAGAGGTGCAGGGGGCTGCCATAATCGACATCCACATCTTCAGAGCCTGGGGAACAGTGGGTTAACTGCCTTTCTCAGGAGCAGAATGACAGATTTGTACCTTGTCAGCTCTGGGATTTGATCCAGCAACCTTTCGGTTACTGGCCCAACACTCTAACCACTAGGCTAGGGGGTAGAAGCTGGTTAGAAGCCTCTTGGACCTTGACTTGGCGCTCCGGTATCTTGCCATGCAGTACTGTAGTAGAGAAAACAGTCTATGACTAGGGTGGCAGGAGTCTTTGACAATTTTTAGGGCCTTCCTCTGACACCGCCTGGTATAGAGGTTCTGGATGGCAGGAAGCTTGGTCCCGGTGATGTACTTGTCCATGCGGTTGGAGGCCGAGCAGTTGCCATACCAGGCAGTAATGCAACCCGTCAGGATGCTCTCGATGGTGCAGCTGTAAAACCTTTTGAGGATCTGAGGACCCATGCTAAATCTTTTCAGTCTCCTGAGGGTGAATAGGTTTGGTTGTGCCTTCTTCACAACTGTTTTGGTGTCCATACGCACAAAAAGCTTATTTCTCCAATTTTGTGCACAAATTTGTTTACATCCCTGTTAGTGAGCATTTCTCCTTTGCGAAGATAATCCATCCACCTGACAGATGTGGCATATCAAGAAGCTGATTAAACAGCATGATAATTACACAGGTGCACCTTGTGCTGGGGAAAATAAAAGGCCACACTGCAGTTTTGTCACAGATGTCTCAAGTTTTGAGAGAGAGTTCAATTGGCATGCTGACTGCAGGAATATCCATCAGAACAGTTGCCAGAGAAAAATAATGTTCTCTCCCATAAGCCACCGCCAACGTTGTTTTAGATCATTTGGCAGTACGTCCAACCGGCCTCACAACCGCAGACCACATGTAACCACACCAGCCCAGGACCTCCACATCCGGCTTCTTCATCTGCAGGATCGTTCGAGACCAGCCACCCAAACAGCTGATGAAACTGAGGAGTATTTCTGTCTGTTGTAAACCCCTTTTGTTGGGAAAAAAAATATTCTGATTGGCTGTGCCTGGCTCCCCAGAGGGTGGGCCTATGCCCCCCCAGGCCCAGCCATGGCTGCGCCCCTGCCCAGTCATGTGAAATCCATAGATTAGGGCTTAATGAATTCATTTCAATTGACTGATTTCCTTATGTGAACTGTAACTCAGTAAAATCGTGGAAATTGTTCCATGTTGTGTTTATATTTTTGTTCAGTATAGTTTAATCATTACCTGAAGCTGAAGTGGTGATAGCGAATGAGGCATACATAGTTTCCATGGTTACCATCTCCAACCAGCTTTGTATCCAATCTGGAAGAAAAAAAACGAACATCATATTCTATTCGATCATTCTCTATCAGTGGCTCAGTACATACAGAGGATCTGCTCAACTCAACTGTGAATCATCACAACCAACGTTCTCCCACAAAAAGAGACGATATGAGCAGACACCTCTTTTCACCAGGCTGTGAAAAGAGGTGTCTACTTAGTAGTTATATAATTAAAAAATGTTTCTGGGAACAGTGTAATTGACTATTACAGGTATAGACGTTATTGTCAGTCCTGTTAGAAAGGCAGTCTGTGGAAAGCAGCTGGTGTATCTGTGGACTGTGTATTGACAAGATGGACACCAGTGTGGGTTGGAGTGGACTCTCGCCTCGTCACATCTGGCCGTCAGGGACAAGAGGCACAGAGAGGAAGAGGCCTTATTGTTCGCTGGGTTAGTTGTCATGGAAACACAGCCTTACTAGATGAAAACCAAACCCAGCACCTTAAAACCAGGGTGTGTCAAATATCTCAATTTTTCCACACAGCATATCATCACGGGACTTCAAATTCACTTCGATATGATGGTTATTATATCAACATTTGTGCATAAAGGCGTTTCCACTGCCCTTTTTCGCAAAATACATTTTACAGAAAAAAAAAAAAAAAAAAATACCACCTTGTCTAGTGCATTTTGTTTTGTCAACATTTGGAAAGTTTACTGACTAACAAGCTGTTTCCAGCAGGCCTGTTGTGACATTTTTTTATCCGACATGTACTTTACTCGCAGAAAAAAGTTGGATGGAAACATGGTATTCTCTTTTCTTTCTCCTCGGTCTCTCTCTCTACCACTTTTGCTCTCTCTATGTGATAAGCTACATGTGTGTAGCTACAGTAGGAGGCCTACTACTACCATTAATTGCTGAATAATGCATTACTACTTAATCTACATTTGCATACACTACCGGTCAAAAGTTTTAGAACACCTACTCAATCAAGGGTTTTTCTTTATTTGTACTATTTTCTACATTGTAGAATAATAGTGAAGACATCAAAACTATTAAATTACACATATGGAATCATGTAGTAACTAAAAAAGTGTTTAAAAAACAACATATGTTATATTTGAGATTCTTCAAATAGCCACCCTTTGGCTTGATGACAGCTTTGCACATTCTTGGCATTCTTTCAACCAGCTTCATGAGGCAGTCACCTGGAATGCATTTCAATTAACAGGTGTGCCGTGTTAAGTTAATTTGTGGAATTTCTTTCCTTAATGTGTTTGAGCCAATCAGCTGTGTTGTGACAAGGTAGGGGGGTATACAGAAGATAGCCCTATTTGGTAAAATACCAAGTCCATATATTGGCAAGAACGGCTAAAATAAGCAAAGAGAAATGACAGTCCATCATTACTTTAAGACATAATTGTCAGTCAATCCAGAAAATGTCAAGAACTTTCAAGCGCTATGATGAAACTGGCTCTCATGAGGACCGCCACAGGAATGGAAGACGCAGAGTTACCTCTGCTGCAGAGGATAAGTTCATTAGAGAGTTACCAGCCTCAGAAATGGCAGCCTAAATAAATGCTTCACAGAGTTCAAGTAACAGACACATCTCAACATCAACTGTTCAGAGGAGAATGCGTGAATCAGGCCTTCATGGTCAAATTGCCGCAAAGAATCCACTACTAAAGAACACCAATAATAAGAAGAGACCTGCTTGGGCCAAGAAACACTAGCAATGGACATTAGACCGGAGGAAATTTGTCTTTGGTCTGGAGTCCAAATTTGAGAATTTTGATTCCAACCGCCGTGTCTTTGTGAGATCTGGGTGAACGGATAATCTCTGCATGTGTATTTCCCACCATAAAGCATGGAGGAGAAGGTGTTATGGTGCGGGAGTGCTTTGCTGGTGACACTGATTTATTTAGAATTCAAGGCACACTTCACCAGCATGGCTACCACAGCATTCTGCAACGACACGCCATCCCATCTGATTTGGGATGGACAATGACCAAACACACCTCCAGGCTGTGTAAGGGCTATTTTACCAAGAAGGAGAGTGATAGAGTGCTGCATCAGATGACCTGGCCTCCACAATCCCCCGACCTCAACCAAATTGAGATGGTTTGGGATGAGTCGGACCGCAGAGTTAAAGAAAAGCAGCCAACAAAGTGCTCAGCATATGTGGGAACTCCTTCAAGACTGTTGGGAAAGCATTCCAGGTGAAGCTGGTTGAGTGAATGCCAAGAGTGTGCAAAGCTGTCGTCAAGGCAAATGGTGGCTATTTGAAGAATCTCAAATATAAAATACAGTTGAAGTCGGAAGTTTACATACACTTAGGTTGGAGTCATTAAAACTCATTTTTCAACAACTCAACAAATTTCTTGTTAACAAACTATAGTTCAGGCAAGTCAGTTAGGACATCTACCCTGTGCATGACACAAGTCATTTTCCCAACAGTTGTTTACAGACAGATTATTTCACTTATAATTCACTGTATCACAATCCCAGTGGGTCAGAAGTTTCCATACACTAAGTTAACTGTGCCTTTAAACAGCTTGGAAAATTCAAAAAAATGTTGTCATGGCTTTAGAAACTTCTGATAGGCTAATTGACATCATGTGTGTCAATTGGAGGTGTACCTGTGGATGTATTTCAAGGCCTACCTTCAAACTCAGTGCCTCTTTGCGTCATGGGAAAATCAAAAGAAATCAGCCAAGACCTCAGAAAAAAATTGGAGACCTCCACAAGTCTGGTTCAGCCTTAGGAGAAATTTCCAAACTCCTGAAGGTACCACGTTCATCTGTACAAACAATAGTACGCAAGTATAAACACCATGGGACCACGCAGCCGTCAACCACTCAGGAAGGAGACACGGTCTGTCTCCTAGAGATGAACATACTTGGTGCGAAAAGTGCAAATCAATCCCAGAACAACAGCAAAGGACATTGTGAAGATGCTGGAGAAAACAGTTACAAAAGTATCTATAACCACAGTAAAATGAGTCCTATAGTGGCATAACCTGAAAGGCCGTTCAGCAAGTAAGAAGGCACTGCTCCAAAACCGCCATAAAAAAGCCAGACTACGGTTTGCAACTGCACATGGGAACAAAGATTGTACTTTTTGCAGAAATGTCCTCTGGTCTGATGAAACAAAAATAGAACTGTTTGGCCATAATGACCATCGTTATGTTTGGAGGAAAAAAGGGGAGTCTTGCAAGCTGAAGAACACCATCCCAACCGTGAAGCACGCGGGTAGCAGCATCATGTTGTGGGGGTGCTTTGCTGCAGGAGGGACTGGTGCACTTCACAAAATAGATGGCATCATGAGGGAGGAAAATTATGTGGATATATTGAAGCAACATCTCAAGACATCAGTCAGGAAGTTAAAGCTTGGTCGCAAATGGGTCTTCCAAATGGACAATGACCCCAAGCGTACTTCCAAATTTGTTGCAAATGGCTTAAGGACAACAAAGTCAAGGTATTGGAGTGGCCATCACGAAGCCCTGATCTCAATCCTATAGAAAATTTGTGGGCAGAACTGAAAAGCGTGTGCGAGCAAGGAGGCCTCCAAACCTGACTCAGTTACACCAGCTCTGTCAGGAGGAATGGGCCAAAATTCACCAAACTTATTGTGGGAAGCTTGTGGAAGGCTACCCAAAATGTTTGACCCAAGTTAAACAATTTATAGGCAATGCTTCCAAATACTAATTGAGTGTATGTAAACTTATGACCCACTGGGAATGTGATGAAAGAAATAAAAGCTGAAATAAATCATTCTCTCTACTATTATTCTGACATTTCACATTCTTCAAATATAGTGGTGATCCTAACTGACTTAAGACAGGGAATTCTTACTCGGATTAAATGTCAGGAATTGTGAAAAACTGAGCTTAAATGTATTTGGCTAAGGTGTATGTAAACCTCCGACTTCAAATGTATATTTTGTTCAAAACATTTTTTGTTACTACATGATTCCATATGTGTTATTTCATAGTTTTGATGTCTTCACTATTATTCTACAATGTAGAAAATAGTAAAAATAAAGAAAAACTCTTGAATGAATAGGTGTTCTAAAACTTTTGACCGGTAGTGTATATTCAATGTTCTGAATGACTTTACTCCAAATATGATCTACATTTGCTTGTAATAAATATTCTTATTTCTGTAAGACAGGTTTTATGTATGTTACGATATATCATAACCCATATAGTTTTACTGAAGGATTACCAAATCATAAGTCAGTATTTACCGCATGTGAGCTGATTCCATTCTTACCCTTTGAAGACAAAAAAAATAATTTGTGAATAATTTGGTTTAACAAAACAATAAGGACTACTATCATTAATTAAAAATGTATATAGATGTACCAATCACAGATGGCCTTTTTAAGGCCTTAAAGTTAAACAACTATGTTGGGGTGGCAGGTGGTTAGAGATTTGGACCAGTAACTGAAAGGTTGCTGGATCAAATCCCTGAGCTGAGAAGGTCAAAATCTGCCGTTCTGCCCCTGAACAAGGCAGTTAACCCACCCCCGGTAGGCTGTCATTGAAAATAAGAGTTTGTTCTTATCTGACTTGCCTAGTTAAATAAAAGGTTCAACGTTAAAAAAAATGTATTACTAGCGAATATTTTTTATAACTAACTTCCCCTTTTATCGTTGTATTATTGCCATATAACATGGTTGGAAGTACAGTATTCCAATATATCTATAACTATACTGATTCCATTTCAAGTTGTAAAATTTGACCACAGAGACAATAAATCCATATTTATGCAGAATATATGCATGTAAAAGTCTTGTTCAATTGTTGGTTTTCAGTCCTCGGTTTATGTGCCCACCACAAAACAAACATAATGAATATAGATTGAAGCCCTGGGTTTCCGGTTGTGGTTTCTTTTAGAGAAGAGGTCAGGGACGGACTGGAACCAGAAATTGGCACAAGCATTTTTAATATACTGGTCTTATTTTTTTCCTCCGGGCCTCCATTATTAGCCAAATAAATATAATTCTGCTCATCTGGCCTTTGCCCGAACGGCCACTCAGCCTCTGGAAGAGAGTTATTAAATGTAAAAAGGTTGATATAAATTATATTGATTGACAATAAAGGTTTAGTACTGCACACACACACACACACACACACACACACACACACACACACACACACACACACACACACACACACACACACACACACACCTGTGAATTACACCCCTGAGAGACACTGTATCAACCGATAGTAGGAGACTCGGTAGAATACATTGAATAAAATGCCTCAACTAGCTTACTCTTAGCACTAATACACTGTAGAATGGAGGTTAAAGCTAACAAATGAGTGTGTGGAGGAGAGTCCTAGAGGAACACTGTTTTTGGCTGTCCTAGAGCCTGTTGTTTAAATTCAAAGCCGTCAACCCCCCTGCCACTGCCGTTTTTGTGACATGACAACAACAAAGATGTTACTACAAACAACAAAACAATTTTAATTCCTCTGACATTATTGGACATCATTGCAGGCGCGATACAACATGAGAGTATGTACGATATGATAATTTATTTTTTATTCTTGGGCGAACTGTGGTGCTGTTTCACCTTTTGGGGATCTCAGCTTTAACCATTATTGGTGAAAATGCTAAATTGATCCAAGATTCCCCTACTCCAGCTTATACCTCTGGGGGGGATGGGTCCTTAAATAGACTTTCCAGAAGATTTGCATACTTTTAGCCAGTAGTTCTGAAAGTAGCGCTCGAGCCAAAATGGGTCCCCGAAAATTGCTTACATATCTGCACATACTATATACTATAAGTACGAAATTTATCTCTCTCTCTGCTGTGTTACTGAGCCGTTGGGCTCGACCTGGAACCTCATTGGATAATGCGGGGTAGGCCTGGGCCAGCCTTCCTTCGCTGTGCAAGTGTCAATGTGCATCATGCTAGCTGTCACTCAAATGGCAAGTGACTGAAGCGCATTGGCTGGAACTTGAATTGATAGGGGTCTGGCCCACGTGGGCCAAGCTTGCAGTACCCAAAATGGCGCTGCATAACGTGTCGCTTTCAAACTAGGGATTTTGTTGCTAATTTAAACTGTAATGCCGCCCCTATTTTGACGCATTTCCTGCCCTAGAGCGTAAATACATGTTTAGGTTCCACCTCCCGTCTCCTTATATAGTACCAGTCAAAAGTTTGGACAATCCTACTCATTCCAGGGTTTTTCTTTTTTTTTACTATTTTCTACATTGTAGAATAATAGTGAAGACATCAACACTATGAAATAACACATATGGAATCATGTAGTAACCAAGAAAGTGTTAAACAAATCAACATATATTTTCTATTTTAGATTCTTTTAAGCAGCCAACCTTTGGCTTGATGACAACTTAGCACACTTTCCCACCCCTCATGAATTTGTGTGGGAAAGAATGTCCTGGTGATTTCCATGTGGACCGCAGAAACATCAACAAATAGGGAACTGGCAGCTGTCAGTGTAGCTAGCTAGCATGCTAACCATAGCTAGCTATATTCCTAACCTCATCTAGCTAGCTAATATCGTCTGTTGTTACTGTTTTTTTTAAAAGTACACCCTATTCAAAAGATTAGCCATTATATGATAGACACTTGGGGCGACAGAGGGAGCAGGGTTGCAAAATACAATAATAACATGCAATTATACCTTTTGTAAAATTGTAATTTTGTGAATATTTACACATTTTAAAATGGATTGTTCATTTTTAGGTAAAAAAGTGGAGGTGTGGGGCTCCAGAGTGTTCCAGCGGTCTAAGGCACTGCATTGCAGTGTTAGAGGCGTCACTATAAACCCGGGTTCAATTCCTGACTGTATCATAACCGGCCGTGATCGGGAATCCCATAAGGCGGCGCACAATTGGGCCAGTGTCGTCCAGGTTAGAGGAGGGTTTGGCCGGGGGGGGGGGTTTTACTTGGCTCATCGCACTTTAGCGCCTCCTTGTGGCGGGCCGGGCGCCTGCAGGCTGATCCCAGTAGTCAGTTGAACGGTGTTTCCTCCGACACATTGGTGCAGCTGGCTTCCGGGTTAAGCTGGCGGGTGTTAAGAAGCGCGGTTTGGCTGGTCATGTTCGGACGATGCACAACTTGACCATCGCCTTATGCTCATTTGCGACTCGCAGAGATCAACAACATTGCAGGTGTTTCTGATAAATAAACAATGCCATGCTGATGGGTGCTAACATTCAAATAAAACCCAGCCCTGAAAGAAAACATAGGCAAAAAATAATTTCCACACCATCTCATAGGAAAAGACACATCATTGACATGGATTTACACGAAGTGGGCAGTTCGAATGTCACTTCAAGCCACAATATATCCTACTTTGACTAAACCGATGACTTATTGACAAATCATTGTGCAACATCATAGGTAAGCTCTGGCCATCGTCTTTCAGCTCGAAAAAAAGTGGATTTCTTCTGGTGTTTAAAAAAAATGTATACTTACATAGTCGCCAAAGTTCCCAAACGTCTCTTTAAGGGTAGTATTACCACTGACTGTCATTAGATGTAATTAGGTCTGTGTCCCTAAGGGGAAGATGGGGGGAATTTTGGATCAAACACATGAAGAATCTGAATACTGTAGCAACCCAATGCATCTCATAAAGCATCTGACTAAAAGTGCGTATCTAGGATGATCCTAGATCAGTACTACTCTGAAACACTTTATGAATACGGGCAAGGACTGTAATTCAAGCACTATAGTGCTTCAATTACAGTAGTAGTTTTTGTATATAGTTGTTGTATTTGCTTACGGCATTAGTTTGGAGCTTTAGGCAAATTAGGACAGTAACCTACCACATGAACACTAACTTATGAAGTACTTTGCTATTATTGCTTGAAAAAGACTTGTGATGAGTGGTTCTAACCTTGAACATAGGCTATTTCATTCGATAATATCATTTTTAAAGATGGATAGCCAAACGTGGAGGAAATCATATGTACACTTTTTGTTTGTAGCCTTAAGGCAATTGACTGTCAGTGTTTACATCGTTTATATATAAGCTATAAAATAAACATTTGTTTTCACCTAATTTCCTTTTTGTTGTCAGGTGGCCGGAAGACGCCGAGGTAGGAGAATTGTGTTCGTTGCAGATTCTTCTCTGCATTTCAATTGGCTTCTCAGAGAGGCAGGGTAGCCTCAGCAACGCGCAGTCAGGTTCTCGGGCGCTCTACGGATCATTATATACGCCCAGCACTGCGATGCTGTTACCTGGTAAAGGGCGGAAAAAATCTCCAAGCTCCACATGACAGTATTTCGACAGAATGGTCAAGAAATCCGGCAACGGCGGTGTTTATCCGGGTCCAGCTGCGGAGAAAAAACTCAAAGTAGGCTTTGTCGGGCTAGAACCTGGGGCTACGGACTCGAACAGAGATGCGGCGCTGCTCATAGCAGGTGCGGACGCCAAGGCAACAACACGGGGCAGCATCCTTAGCAAACCGAGATCCAGCCTCTCCGGCAAACCCAAGCCTCCAAAGAGAACTGTCTTCTACAGAAGACTGCAGAATTTTCTTTACAATGTTTTGGAGAGACCAAGAGGATGGGCATTCATTTACCACGCATACGTGTAAGTATTTGTTTACATGGGTTAAAAGCAAGACCAGGGTGCTAAAAAAATGCCCCCAGCCTCCAACACGGTCTCGGGAGGCGTCTGAAACATTGTTAATTATTGTCTTTATATAGGCAGTGAAGACATTCAAACGACAGACTCACCGGGAAGTGTAGCGTGAGGGTTGTTGCGCGTGCGGTCATTAATGTATAGTTTCCCAACTGGGCATACCACGTAATTTCAACGTGTATATTGGGTAATATCTGGTTAAAACATTGAGCAATGAGATTACAATTTACAGGTAACTGCCAAAATAAAATAAATATTCCAGTTAATGAGGGATACAAGTATATTGAAAACAGGTGCTTCCTGAGTTAATTAAGCAATTAACATCCCTTCATGAATAGGGTCATGTATAAAAATGACCAGTTGCCCATTATTTTTGCTACCATGGCTAGAAGAAGAGATCTCAGTGACATGGAAAGGGAACTTAGGGGTTTAAAGGGTGTGTGTGTAACCAGATCTCAACCCAACTGAACACGTGTGGGAGATTTCTGGCGCAGCAACTGAGATGGTGTTTTCCACCACCAGGAACAAACCACCAAATTATAGAATTTCTTGTGGAAGTGTGGTGTCGCATCCCTCCAGTAGAGTTCCAGACACTTGTAGAATCTATGCCAAGGAGCATTGAAGCTGTTCTGGTAGCTCGTAGTGGCCACATGTCCTATTAAGACACTTTGTTTGTGTTTCCTTTATTTGAGAAGTTATCTGTATATTCACCCAATCAAAACGACAGCTAAAAGTTAGTTGAATTGCCAATGAGTTATCACTATGCTTTCAACCATCTAAAAGCTCAACCAAATTCCAATGAAAAAACAATGTCTGATTTTAGGTTTAGTCTCACTGCCCTTTCAACCATTTCAAAGCACAGCAAAGTTCAAATGGGAATACAAAGTCAGATATTTTGTTAATTTATACAACAGATTCATGTGTTATAACAGTGCTGCATCTAATAGCAGAACCAATGACCTGGATTGCAGTTGAGGTTCCCTGGCTGCAAGGGATCAATGCCGTTTAAGATTCTGCACATGATTATTATTACAGCAATTTTGAATGTCCCCACAGACCTGCGACGACCTATGCATGCGATCTCTAACTTATCTTGAATATGACTACAGAAGAAATGTGTAGTTACAGTAACCTAAATGTGGCCATGAATGTGTTATTCATTTTAAGGTTGAATGTTACATTAGTTTGTAAGACTAATTCACTGTATTACAAAAGTAATATTGAAATTGTGTTTGGTTGACAACACAACCAAATATCAACATTTTAAAGGAGACGTACGGTGCATTCGGAAAGTATTCAGACCCCTTGACTTTTCCCACATTTTGTTACGTTCCAGCCTTATTCTAAAATGTATTCAATAATCACACCACCTCCTCCATGCTTCACGGTGGGAACCACCCACGCAGAGATCATCCGTTCACCTATTCTGCGTCTCACAAAGACATGGCGGTTGGAACCAAAAAAACTCATCAGACCAAAGGACCGATTTCCACCGGTCTAATGGCCATTACTCGTGTTTTTTGGTCCAAGCAAGTCTTCTTATTATTGGTGTACTTCAGTCGTATGTTTTTTTGCATCAATTCGACCATGAAGGCCTGATTCACGTAGTCTCTTCTGAACTGTTGATGTATCTGTTACTTGAACTTTGAAGCATTTATTTTGGCTCCAATTTCTGAGGCTAGTAATTCTAATGAACTTATCCTCTGCAGCAGAGGTTAATCTGCGTCTTCCTTTCCTGTGGCGGTCCTCATGAGAGCCAGTTTCATCATAGCGCTTCATAGTTTTTGCGACTGCACTTGAAGAAACTTTAAAAGTTCTAGAAATTTACCGGATTGACTGACCTTCATGTCTTAAAGTAATGATGAACCGTCGTTTCTCTTTGCTTATTTGAGCTGTTCTTGTCATAATATGGACTTGGTATTTTACCAAATAGGGATATCTTCTGTATAACACCCCTACCTTGTCACAACACAATTGATTGGATCAAGGAAAGAAAGAATTCCACAAATTCACTTTTAACAAAGCACACCTGTTAATTGAAATTATGAAGCTGGAGTGTGCAAAACTGTCAAGGCAAAGGTTGGCTACTTTGAAGAATCTTAAATAGAAAATATGTTGATTTGTTTAACACTTTCTTGGATACTACATGATTCCAAATGTGTTATTTCATAGTTTGAATGTCTTCACTATTATTCTATAGTCTAGATAATATTTTTTTTTAATGAAGAAAAACCCTTGAATGAGTAGGTATGTCCAAACTTTTGACTGGTACTGTGCATTATGCTCCATACATACATACATGCATACATACAGACCCTGTATGCTACAGTAGAAACGACAACACGATATACAGAAAATAAGGCACTTACTTTGATAGCAACGCACACATGTCCAAAGTTATTATTTGTAAGGAAAACAACAATGGAACAATGTGAGCACCAGCCAGAAAATGTGCCAGCCTATAGATAATGAGCATGCACCGCTTGTTAACTAGCATGTTGCATAACAATCCCGTTTTGGAATAGTGAGTGCGTTCTCACGTCACGTGCTTAAAACAACTAATGCTGGGGCGACTGTTAGAAATATTTGGAACTCACCTATGAAAAGGTTAAAAGAAAGATGTTTGGAACCACCAAGACTCTTCCTAGAGCTGGCCGCCAAGTGAAACTGAGCAATCAGGGGAGAAGGGCCTTGGTCAGGGCGGTGACCAAGAACCCGATGGTCACTCTGACAGAGCTCCAGAGTTCCTCTGTGGTGATGGGAGAACCTTCCACATCTCTGTAGCACTCTGCCAATCAGGCCTTTATGGTAGTGGCCAGATGGAAGCCACTCCTCAGTAAAAGGCACATGAAAGCCTGCTTGGAGGCACTTAAAGGACTCTCAGACCATGAGAAACAAGATTCTCTGGTCTGATGAAACCAAGATTGAACTCTTTGTCCTGAATGCCAAGCGTCATGTCTGGAGGAAACCTGGCATCATCCCTACGATGAAACATGGTGCTAGCAGCATCATGCTGTGGAGATGTTTTTCAGCGGCAGGGACTGGGAGACTAGTCAGGATCCAGGGAAATATGAACGGAGCAAAGTACAGAGAGATCCTTGATGAAAATCTGCTGCAGAGCGCTCAGGACTGGGTGCAAAGGTTCACCTTCCAACAGGACAACGACCCTAAGCACACAGCCAATAGAATGCACAAGTGGCTTTAGGACAAGTCTCTTAATGTACTTGAGTGGCCCAGCCAGAGCCCGGACTTGAACCCGATCGAACATCTCTGGAGAGACCTACAACTAGCTTTGCAGCGACGCTCCCCATCCAACCTGACAGAGCTTGAGATGATCTGCAGAGAAGAATGGGAGAAACTCCCCAA
Source organism: Salvelinus fontinalis (assembly GCF_029448725.1). NCBI lineage: Eukaryota > Metazoa > Chordata > Actinopteri > Salmoniformes > Salmonidae > Salvelinus > Salvelinus fontinalis. The sequence continues at coordinate 207,579 of NW_026600252.1, forward strand.
ATACAGGTGTGCCAAACATGTGGAATCATACCCAAGAAGACTGCCAAATGTGTTTCAACAAAGTACTGAGCAAAGGGTCTGAATACTTATGTAAATGTGATATTTCAGTTGTTTTTTTTATATACATTTGCAAACATTTAAAAAAAACTGTTTTTTCTTTGTCATTATGAGGTATTGTGTGTAGATTGAGGGGGGGGGGGGCGACAATTTAATCAATTTTAAAATAAAGCTGTAACGTAACAAAATGTGGAAAAAGTCAAGGGGTCTGAACACATTCCCGAATGCACTGAATCTACTGCTTGGATAGTTCCATCTGAGCCACCGGCTTAATCCAATTCTTATACTTGTATTTTTGGTTGAGTTGGAGACGTGAATCCAACATATAATTTGTTAACTTGTCGACAAGTTAATAGGCTACTCATTGTATTTGAAATGTGGTATTGAATTCTGTTTGTTTGTCAATGCAACCAAATATCAACATTTAAAGGGGATTAATCTTCTGCTTGGATATTTACATCTGTGGAACTTGGTCTGGCTTTAATTCCACTTTATCTACAAATGAATCATTGATATGTTGGATTCACGCCTTCATCTCAACCAAAAATCTAAGCTGAAGAGTAGGACTAAATCAAGGACTATGTACAATTTAATTAAAGTTAGATTTGATTTAGTCCTATTTTTTATGACTTTGATTTTTGGTTGAGATGGAAACGTGAATTCAACATATCAACTATTAATGTGTAACCCATCCCCCCAAAAATCTAGATTTAGCTCAGCCTAACACTAGTTCCTTATTCTGAAAATCACTCCGCTCTCCGTAGCTATGCCACACTGGCTAATAGCTACTATGGCAAATCATGCTCGATCACCTGAGCAAACTTTCACCATCTAGCAGCCTAGTGTGAGCTTGTTTTAATGGCCTTTACGGTAGTTAATTTGTCAGCTTGCTAATGAAGTTGTATGGTACCCAAGCTATGGGAATGTTCTCAAAAATCAGCATGTATCTGACTCTGACAGCTGGCACTGTGCCTCACTTCTTTATAACATTTGGCCAACGTGATAACGTCACAGCCAGTGCAAGTACAGTGTGTGATGCGGCACTCGGCACACTTATCACAACTGAACAGAAACTGCCTGATCATGAAAACTCACTTGTGCTATTAGCTAGAATGTCACTACACTAGCTAGCTAGACAGAGTAGTGTGTGAACTGGCGTTTTTTAGCATCCCTTTCATTTCATTATGGATTGATATGAGACTGGCTCAGCCAGCAAGCAGACGCAGGGTTGAGGAGTAACTGTTTACATGTAATCTGCTTACAAAAAAACTTGAACTGTAATCAGTTACGTTACCAGGAAAAATATTGCAATCAAATTACAGATAATTTTGAAAAACTAGATGATTACTTCTTGGATCACTTTTAAATGTTTGCGAAAAAAAACGAATACATTATCACACCTTTCTGTTTTCTCAATGACTTTGAATTTAGCTTTGAAAAAAGGTGCAAGTTTAAGTTTGTTCCACCTGAGTAAATCCTTTTTGTCTTTTTCTAATGCATTTTAAGGGGAAAGTAATCAAAAGTAACAAAATAATCAGATTACTGAATTTGGGTAATCCAAAAATTACCTTAATGATTACAGGTAACTAACTAGTATCCGTAACAGATTACATTTAGAAAGTAACCTACCCAACAGATGCTAACGTTAGCTAGGTAGCACATAAATACTGATTCTACAACCACAAAACACCTTAGCTAAATTTAGGATTAAGTAGTGAACTTGATCATGAAAAAAATAAGTTTTGGGGAAGATTAACTCTGACTTTTTTGATGATGAAAGGGGTTTCAGAGGATGATGTTGCCTTGGTAATATTTTCTAGTGTTAGAACAGCACATTGTAGCCAACCTCCTTTTGAGCTACCCCATGAGTGTGTGCGAGTTACCAGACAGATCAGTGCAGATGGCCATGAGACAATGACCCTGGATGGGAGACCAAAGGGTAGCTATAGATCCAGTAGGAGGTACTGCCAAAGATATATAGTTTAAAAATATATATATACTGGATATAACGTTGAAGATCTGACGTTGTTTTAAAGGTACCAATTCAACATATTTTCTACAAGGTTTGTCTGTTGAAATTTAGTTTACAATGATGACATAATCCTGTGGTTAAAATGTCACACTCCAAACAACGGTTTTGACTTTGGATGACTTTTTTCAAATCGAATGTGTTTTCCACTTAGATTCCACGTCACAATACATTGACAATTGACATTGAAACAACATTGATTCAACCAGTTTGTGCCCAGTGGTTTGGCACGAGCAGAAATCATTTTCAATATCATCATACTTTAATTAGGCATGTATGTAGCCTATTCCATACATATCCTTTATATGGGTGTGAATGGTGGTACGGGCTACATTGTTATTAGTTTGTGATACAATCTAATCTGGGCTACTTGGCATCACTTTGAAATCTGTCATTCCTTTACATTTTTGTTCATGTTGTTGACATAGCCTTTTGATAGTACTTTATCCATTTTAAAGGCAATCTAGGCGATCCATGCGATTATGCTTTTAGGAACGTGGATTATGCATTTTTACATCAGATCATAGACTACTGCTGTGTCAGGATGAATTCCTTAAATTACACATATGTTGAATTGTCAACGCTTTACCAGTGGCAGTCATGCCAGAATTTCCCCTCTAATCATAGTTACTAGTCTGTTGATTTAATGTGATTCTGACTGAGCTAATTGAGTGTACTGCTGCAACCCCTTCCAGGGCTTTTCTTAATTCAGCACCAAAAGCAACTGGACAGCTCCACTAGTTCCTACTTTGTGTTCACATAAAGCAAAGCACATGGCTCGAACACTATTGCATTTGCGCCTAGATTATTGAATCATGATATTTTTTTCTGTCTGGCTGTTTTCATTTGTTTTTCAATGCAGTATGGACATTTTTTGGGAACAGAGTAGAGCTTCTGATCAATGAGCATTTATATGCTTTATCTCTCCGTCTTCCCATCGCTCACATCCTGTTTTCTCTATAAATACAGTTGTGGCCTAAGTCAGAAACGTGAGGTTCACATCCTTAGGCAGTTTGTCTCTTTCTCTTTACCAATGAATACAGTAGGCTTTTGTCAAGTACTGATATCCAATAATACGCCTATTCTGTTTCTCTCTTCCTCCTTCCTATAGAATGAACATAATATACTTTTGTCAAGTCATATGCAGTTAGTCTCTCTCTTTCTCCTTCCCATAGACAATCACAGTAATAGGCTTTTATCAACATTATTTCCTGCAAAAGCACTACGTCTACTAATTTGGAATCTTGGTCCTAGCAAATGGAGTGTACAGCCAATGCATTAGAGTCAGTCTGGGGATGAATAAAACATTGATTAGAGACAAATTAAAAGTCTTGCAAATGGTATGGGCGTTTTCACACTGGGACAGAGTTCACCCTGTGGTGAACAGGCTAGTGGGTTCAGACCAATGATTTATCAGTGGTTCTAGTGTAGCCCTGAACTAGCACACCTGATTCACTAATCAAGGGCTGAATGATTTGTTGACAAGTTGAATCAGGTGTGCTACCTCTGGAATAGTTCAAATACATGGAACGGCTGGGGGTCCCCGAGGAGAGGTTTGAGAACCACTGCACTAGATGACTGACGCTGTGTTAAAGCCACCGTGCCTCCATCTTGGCACTCGCCCACCATTGTAAAAAATATTTTGGAAGCTCTAGAAATGCATTTATTAATGTCTACATTTGTTTTTGCCACATTTATTATATTACAGACAGCTGAATTCATACTTTTAAATTACATTATGTAGTTATATGATATAGTTTTCAGAGATTGCTAATGTTATTGTTCCCACTACAACAGGAAAATGCTTAAATACATGTAATTCTGTCATAACATTTTTTCAATTAAATACTATAGAATTCACCGGAGGTTAGTGGCACCTTAATTGGTGAAGACGGGCATGTGGTAATGGCTAGAGTGGAATAAGTGGAAAGGTATCAACAACCTCAAACACATGGTTTCCATGTGTTTGATGCCATTCCATTCGCTCCTTTCCAGCCATTATTAAGAGCCGTCCTCTCCTCAGCAGCCTCTACTGGTAGAATTCCATTCAATCCTATGGAGGACTGCTTCTACTTGGGAATGCCAATATGGCCTCTCAATGTCCAATACATGGCATCAGCAATCCATGGTTTATGTATGTCATTGGTTCAGACTCTTTGGCATTTTCACCCAATGGCTAGAGTTTGAACCCAGGTTAACCTGCCCAGGGGTGAAATGGTCAATGTGGAAATGCTTATTAAAAAGAAAATCGAATGACAAGAATACAGGCTGTATCACAACCGCCCGTGTTTGGGAGTCCCATAGGGCGGCACTCAATTGGCCCAGCGTTGTCTGGGTTTGGCATGTGTAGGCCGTCATTGTAAATAAGAATTTGTTCTTAAATGACCTGCCTAGTTAAATAAAAAACAAACCACATGCCTTTATCTAGCATAAAACTGCTATCTATTCCAAGCTGACAATAACATAACTGTGAATGCTGTTTTGTTTTAGTTTTTTTTTGCTAGAACTCTGTGTTGCCGCTTACACTCGTGCGCAAGCGGCAGCACGGACCTTTTGCATTGACCAAACAAACGCCTATGTATATCTAGGCGTGTGTGCATACTGTACATGCATGAATGTGTATTGGGTGCTTGCTGTGACCAACCCAATGTCGAGGCATGGTTTATTTTACAGTGCTGGCACAGTTATGGCCCCAGGGGGCCTTGAGATCTATCCTGGGCTGTGCTGGGTCTGAGCAAGTGGCGCCTCAGCACTCGACTGATTAATGAGTCATTCGGGAGGTAGATAGTGAGCTCACCTGAGTAGAACTGATAAGACCAAGGCACTGCCTGCCAAGGCACTGACTATTACATCTGGCTGCCTGGAACTGTAACACACCGCCTGGGAGATAACGACGGGACAAATGGATTCCTCCTTCAACATGAGAACTGTGCCTGAAAGCCTGATTGGCGTTTGCAGTGATAAAGCAAGAGGAGAAAGACAGAGATAAGGAACTGTCTGGCAAGATTGTTGAGGGATGAGAGGAGGGTTTCACAGCAGTCTCGATACAGGAGACTATTGCCAGCATGCAACAGATTGTATCTAGAGGGAGAATGCATCCACAATGAATGCTTTGAGTGATATAAATCTCCGTGTCCAGGCACTCCTGTCAAATTAGTTCAGGCACTCGGTCAGATTAGATGTATTTGTGTTTTTGTTTCCTAATCACCAAACACTGATAAGGATTCTAAAACTTTTTAATGCATACTCACTCATCCCAAAATGAACATTGTGCCCAATTCTGCCTTAAGCTAAAAAAAAAAAAAAAAAGGGAGCTCAAAAGAACATTAAATAAACCCAACATAGGCTTCATGTCCTTTTTCCACCTTTGGGATTTACATCGGTGCTCGGCCTAAAGACTCAGCCTTTTGTGTTTCCATGACTGAGGCTGGGGCCAAAAAAAAGTATTGGGCGGGCCCACATTGGTCCCACTTTGATTTAGTGCCATTGGGAAGTCTCATTATAATGTAGCCCAAGTGTGATTAATTTCAACTAAATTACCCAAAATGTACAACAAAACAAAAATCTTCATGTGGGCCCAGGAGGTAGCATTGAGAAGGCGTAATAGCAGCTGTAGTGGCATGTAGAGGCAACACCTATCTGGCAAAAGACTGTGGGCCAAGTGGCTAATGAGGCTGAAAAACAGTGACTGCCATTTGGGTAAGGGTGCTACCAGCTCCAGTCTCCCAGTTGGATTGGTGTGCTTGCCGAGCCCAGACTCCAGGCACTCTCACTGCTAACGAGGAAGATATGTGCAGTATGTTGCAGGTGGTAGTGTGGCAATCTCGTTCCCAGACACTTCCGCCAAATGCTTTGCCCAATAGCCTGGGGACAAGGTTTTGTACTGTGACAACACTTTACTTAAAGCCAACAGGTAGGTTATAATGCATTATGATGTGGTTATGTATTGTAAGACTTGTCATTAGCATGTATGACCCCTTTTGTAATGACTTAGTATCTTTTCATAATAACTAAATGCCGGTCATTTTGAATCATTTAGCAGACGATTTTATCCAAAGTGATTTACAGTCATGCGTTCATACATTTTACGTATGGGTGGTCCCGGGAATCAAACCCACTACCCTGGCGTTACAAGCACCATGCTCTACCAACTGAGCTACAAAGGACCGCTTTCATTGGTGGACTTGTCATTAACATGCATGACCCTTTTATGATGACATAGTATCTTCTCATAATAACTAAATGCCGGCCATTTTGAATCAGTTGAAATGTTGATAAATACATAGACAAAACATACAGTATAAGCTTTATTATAACAAGTTCTAAACTATGATAGCTGAAGGCTTTAAGTAAGTGTTACTGGTGGTTTTACTGTACGTAGTTGTGTGTTGGTGCGTATGTTTGAGAGCATGTACAGTCTATGTGCGGGGCTGTACCTCTGAGTGTGCAACCATACTGACGTTCGTGTGTTAATGTGTGCGTTCATGTGTATGATGGCCGCAATTTGGACCGCATAGTAAAACCCAGGCCATTTTCATTTCACGCATGTTAACACTCACTTTGCACTATACACATGGCGATACACATAATATATAAAACACATAATATATGAATGCATACAGTTATCTGTACGGTCCCGTTTTTGTTTCTTATAAATCTTTCCCCATATATAACTTTATTGCAGAATTACAAGTCATGACATTTGTTGTCATTGTTTCTCTATGTTGAGTGCACGCTTCATAGTTCACGTGGTAACAGTCACTGGTATAATTGAACTCGTCTAACTTTATGATTGAACCATTATTATTCTCAAACAAACAGTCAAAGTTCTATGTGATGCCTTGTTTACCTCTGTGTCTCAGCAGAGTTACCGGCACCGTGCCTGCAGCATGTATGCCACTGTTTTCTGTCTAGTAAAGGAGGTCCGACCAGAATCCCGACGTTAAAGCATTTGAAAAACGCCTCTGTTCACCGCCAGGGCGAGTTTAAAATAGCCAAGTACATTTATACATTTATGTTGTGTACTGTTAATGCTAAAATAATGCTTGTATTTAAGAACCTGACAAGTACATCGAAACTTTATATCGTTATTGTCTGTATTGAAAATGTGTGTTTTGCAGACTCCCTTGGAACAGAGAATGGAACTGGACATTCCCCTTTATAGTCTCTGTATAACCAACGATTATGGATATACTGACAAGATATGCCCTAACAATGGGAGTTGTTGTCCACAAAGCGGCACGGCAGGCTGTCTAACTCCCGCCTATCCTTTCTTTGGATTGGTGGATGCATCTCATTATTGTAATCCTTTTTTGAATATTTGATGAGGGTTGTTGACGTCAACCGCCTGTATTCAATGGAGAGAGATGTTACGCTACTAGCCTCATGCCGTGAATATGCATAGCCAATCTCGAGACAACTTTTTTCTCAGTTGCCAGGGATGTCACGTGTCATAATTATATCCGAACACTCGTAACAACTTAAGCATTAGGAAACTTCTATTCAATCAAATAAACCTCATGTAGCAAGTAAGTCATACAATTTTTGTTATTGACCAAATTCGACACTCATTGACCTCTGTAACGAAAATACGTCATCTGCTGGAGGGAGACAGATTGTCCACCTAGTTGGGCCTCTCTCTTCCGCTTCCTGTCTGGTGTAATGTCCCTTCCTGGGAGTTGATTTATGGTTTATGAACGTTCTATTCCTGCACTTTAGACCTCAGTTATTTTTTGAGTTGAGACTTTATAGGACAGCCAGTTTTTTTCATTTAATTTATTAATTTTGTCTGTTTTAAAGCACTTGTATTTTTCAATTTTGAAGAATAAAACCTACATTGTCTCTCGTTGCCTGCTTAGTCATCCATAACAATGTGCATAGGCACGTTGGGTGGCTTGGGCTCTGCAATTTAGCGAAGGTCTATGGCTACGCTGTGTAGTACGCACAGACTGGCTCTAATAACATAATGTCTGCTCCTCAGAGGCGTCTGTCACACTGCGCAGACATTCCATCAATTGTGCAAGTGAGGAACCCAGCCTGTGTTGTGTGTTGAACGGAACGCTAACCAAAGACTGTAGCTTGGCCGCAATCAGGCAAGGTGAGGCGAGACATCGATGGAGAAAAGATTGGCCATGTCATTTCCTCCCGACTTCTGAGTAGTTTCACGTATTGCCATTCGGTTTTGTAAGTCCATTTTGGGAGTTTAGATTCTCTAGAGATGGAATAAGCTTATTCTGACTTGTGGGTTTTGTGGTAAAACACTGGTTGGTAATATGGTAGTTTGATGTTATGGTAAGGCTGACTGCATTTACATGTGTTAAAATCGAGGGCTTGAAGGAAAGCCTTGAAATTTACAGAAAATGATTGATTATGCCAATATTATCAGAAGAAAAAAGGCCTACTTCTGTAACCATATTCACAAAGAGTTAGAGTGCTGATGTTTTATTTAATTAGGAAAGTCAGTTAAGAACAAATTCTTATTTACAATGAATCCTAGGAACAGTGGGTTAACTGCCTTGTTCAAGGGCAGAATGACAGATTTTTACCATGGCAGCTCGGGGATTGGATCTAGCAACTTTTCGGTTACTGACCCAACGCGCTAATCCCCCCTCTTATTCATTCTGATTTAAAAGGCAAAACAGATCCCAGATCAGTACTCCTACTCTGAAACACTTAATGAATACAGGCCGTAGTCTTCTATTTCTACCCTTATCGTCCCTTATTTGCTCAAGATGGTGCTGTGTCCTTAAAACTCTTCTACGATTGTATTCTAGGGCAGATTGTGCTGAGAGGCTTTATGCATTCAGGCAAAACTTGTTGTTCTCTCAGCTTGGTGTAAAACAGGCAAAAAAACACCCTGAAAAGTGATGAGTGCTCAGTCGCCATGACTTGTTTTCCTCAGGAAATACATCAGGCCTTGCAATTCATTCATTAGACGTAATCAGTTAGCCACTTGGAAGGAGAGCGGTGTGCTCAAGTATTTTATGAGTGTGTCAAAACCGACACCATTACGGAGAGACATTAGAGTTGACTGCCATTAGAGTTGACTGCCATTAGAGTTGACTGCCATTAGAGTTGACTGCCATTAGAGTTGACTGCCATTAGAGTTGACTGCCATTAGAGTTGACTGCCATTAGAGTTGACTGCCATTAGAGTTGACTGCCATTAGAGTTGACTGCCATTAGAGTTGACTGCCATTAGAGTTGACTGCCATTAGAGTTGACTGCCATTAGAGTTGACTGCCATTAGAGTTGACTGCCATTAGAGTTGACTGCCATTAGAGTTGACTGCCATTAGAGTTGACTGCCATTAGAGTTGACTGCCATTTGTGTTGAGTCATTACGGTGGTGACAGCCTTTGGTTGAGCGTGCTTGACGAGCACCGGTTTTAAGTGTGTGTGCGCGTCTCCGTATGTGTACCAGTGTCTGCGTGCGTTTGCATAAATGCGTGTGTGTCTACCTTGCCATGTGCTTACACACCGTATATGGAGACTAACAGACACAATTTGCACCTCGCTGTAGTAGCTGACAGGTATCAGCCTGCCTCCAGTATATTAGGGTTAAATAGCGGGAAATGGGTTACTTAGATTTACTGAGATTTCAAGCCCAAACCCACTTCTGTTTCCCGGGACAAATCACTGTGAGAAACCAGTCAATTATAATACATTTTTCTATTAACAGCATGTGAAATGGAACTGTTACATTATATGCAATGTCTAAATATTGCTTCTCTATGACCTGCTCTGCTAGCTGCATGATCAATCAACGCTCAAATATACAACGCTTGATATACCATCCAAAGTGTAATTAATAACTTCACCATGCTCAAAGGGATATTCAATAGGTGCCCTTCTTTGCGAGGTATTGGTAAACCTCCCTGGTCTTTGTGGTTGAATCTGGTTCACTGATGAACTGTGCAGAATGAAGACTCATGGCAGTACACTTGAGAGACATTAGAGGAAGGATGGCCTCGCTGTCCATCTACTGGCCTATAAAGACCACCAGGCAAGCTAACCCCAAAACACTGTTCTCTGCCATCATCCACCTTTTCAACGCTGCAAACTCATGCTGTTCAGCAGCCTCCTCTGAACAGTGCAATCGCTTCTCTGATTTTCTCAAGACAAAGATTGACACCACCAGGACAAACATCATGGCCTCTAAGACGGCCTGAGCCCTCAACACAGACTGCCCCTTCCTTCAGCAACTTTACAGAAGTCACATCCTCCGCTGTGCAGTTAATCACCTCTAAAATGAAGGCCACCACTTGCTCCCTTGACCCTATCCCTACTCAAAACCTGCTCATGTAGCCTGCTTATGTTTGTCACCACCCTGATCAACAAGTCCCTGTTGACCGGAGAGGTACCATTGATCTTCAAAACAGCTGCAGTGGCCCCCTTACGTTAGAAGCCCAACCATGACCAGGACATCCTATCCAACTAGAGGTCCATCTCCAACCTCCCCTTCCTATCAAAAGTACTGGAGAAAGTGGTTACAAACCAGCTTCAATCGCATCTGTCATCTAATCAGTTGTACAAGGTTTTCCGGCCCTTGAACATCACCGAAACAGCTCTGGTTAATGTTACCAATGCCCTACTGATGGCTTCTGATTCTGGATCTCAGTGCTGCTTTTGACACCATAGACCACATCATCCTCCTGCCGTGTCTCAGAGAGCACACTGCTGTCTCTGGAACACCTCTGAACTGGTTCTCCTCCTACCTCTTCAATAGGAAGCGATACATCACTATTGAAGAGTCCAGGTCGGAGGAGTCTGCAGTCATATGCGGTTCCCACAGGGTCAGTGCTGGGGCCTATCCTGTTTTTTAATTTACATCCTCACTCACGGACATATCCTCAGAGATTATAACATCAACTTCCTCTGCTACGCTGACAATACCCAGGTTTATATTAAATCCAAATCGTACACCATCTCAGTCCTAGCAAAGCTAGCTAGTGGACATTAAGGCATGGATGAAAGAGAACTTCCTACAGTAGCAAGGCTGAGGCTATACTTATTGGGACACCCAAGCAGTTCACAAGTGCTGGAAACATCTGCCCTACAGTGGTTCTTCCTGTAAAAGTTGCATCATACTGCAGCACACTTTGCGGGCCGCAGAATTCTATGGCACGTTATTTAATTGTCAGCCATTGTTACCATTAATGCTAGTTAGTGCTAGTTTCACACCAGAGGGCATATTTGAGAAGCATTTGATAGCCTTCAATATTGGCTGTAGTAGAGAATTTAAAACCTTTTTTATAAGAACATAGTATATGGAATTGATTTTAAGAAATGTAGCTTAATTAATTTGATTAGTATTATGGTGTTTCTATTCCAAGAAAAAAGAAACCCTCATGTTTTCCGTTAGGAAAATATGGCACTGTACAACGTGGTGGTCGGGAGTAGGCTACAGTACTAGGAGCGTAACATTTCCACACCCTAATTGTAGTCTAACCAGTACCCAAACAGAGATTCAGTGAAAATAAAAATCTCATTGATTTATCAAGACCAGTCCCCATGCTTGTCTCAGAGCAGCGCAAAACGGTGCTGAAATAGTTAACCACAGCGGGTAGACTATTGCTTCAAACTTCAATATGTTTTTAAGTAAACAAGACCTACACCACTTTTAACAGCACATTACACAACACTAGTGAGACATGTCGCCTACGGTAGGCCTACAGTTTTTCAATGACGTGGCTCTCCACCAATAATTACATTTAGAGGATTGGAGGATTCTAATTTAATATCTAAGGGGCATTTTTCGTTCTGCAAATCTGATCTGTGATAATATCTAAGGGGCTTTTTATATAATTAAAAATGTATTAATAGTAATAATGGACTGTAATGATGCCTCTTGCACTAAGATGCAGTGCCTTAGACCACTGTGCCACTCGGGAGCCATGACCAATATATATTGTCCTGCTAATAGCCCATCCTAGAAACGTTATTTACAGAATTCACAGCCTGCGTCGCTTGTGTATAACAGGGTTAATAATAATAACAATACTTTTTCCCCCTTCCTCTTGTTAAAGATTCCAATCGATATTTTTTTTAATCAATTAGTATATTTGAGTTTAACCACAATATTTGTGGTATTATTTGTTCTGTCTTTTCTGGTGGATTTAAACTGAAATTGCAACCAACTTTCTACGGCTTGTTTAAAAAGCAATGATATTTTGGAGATTATTTTGTTTTCAAATAACCGAAAGTGAGCGAGGGGAAAAAGGCCATTCTTGAACACGAGGTGAGACATTCTTGCAATTTTTTTGGGTGGGAACAATTATTTTTTATTTGGTCACAAGGGCAATACAATCATAAAAGTAACATTACATTTCCCCCCCTTTTTACTTACACTCCCTCCCACCCATTCCAAACATACCCCTGCCACCCCTCCAAGATAAAATAAACAACTTGAATATACACAGCATATTCATTTTCTAATACAACACCAACGATTATAAGCATTTTACATCACATCTAACAGTTTAGAGATATCTGAGGTGGCTACTTTCCATGTTTCCAGAGTGCTAGGACTGGCTTTATTCATACGGGCAGTGGATAACTCCAACATAATTACATCCTGAAAGTATGCTAGCCATTTCCTTATATGTAGGTCATGTGGTGGAACCCAGCACTGAACAAATTTTGGGGGGGCAGCAGTCAACCCAGGCAGCAACACTTTCGCTGTTTCTCATTCAGCTGCATGCCTGTATCATCGTTTAGCAACAGCATAATTGGCTCAAGGGGTACAGTTTTGTCAATCATGTCAGAGAGAATAGACGACCCTTTCCTCCAAAACTCCTAAACCTCAGGACAATCCCATATCATATGTTTGTATGTACCAAGTGTATTGAGGTTACATAGGTCACAGTATGGGCTTTGAGCCTGTTTTGCATGAAATCTTACAAGTGGTGTCCAGTACGATCTATGCCAAAGTTTAAAATTAATTAATTGATGGTTTGGGTTCTTTGCGTGACATATATTCTCCCAGACATTCTCCCAGTCAATAGCCTCATCATCGACAGCCAAATCATTTACCCATGCTTTAACCATTGAAAGATCTTTCTGCTTTAATCGTTGAAGATGAGAATAAATAGTAGACACAAAACCTCTGGACTGGAATGTTAAAATCCACTCTATCACCGGGCGCCTTCCCAAACTTGTACCCCATGGAACCCCATATGCACGGAACACTGACCATAGTCGAAGATATATAAAGAATGACGACCCTGGCAAATCAAAACGAAAACAAAGTTCCTGAAAAATAAGAAGAACCTTGGAGTTGAATATATCCCTTAGATTATTGACCCCTTTTGCAGACCAGGCTCTAGACTCAAACAGTTTATTACCGAAGTAATAGCCTTGTTATGCCATAGAGGGGTATGAAGATGCCATTTCCAGTTACCACCTACGCACTTCTCAACCTTCCTAAAATTCTCTATTGCATTAGAAATTATCGGAACAAAATACAACATGCATTTCTTATTATATATACCAGACAATAACACATCTTGCAATCTAGTAGGTGAAACAAGTTGAATAGTTCTCCAAGAGACTGATCAGACCATGATCTAAGTGGGCGTAACTGGAAAGATTGTTGGCAAATACAAACATTTGGTAATGCAAGTCCACCATTACACTTCTGTCAATGTAACACCTCAAACCGAGGTGCTATTCCAAAGGTATTTACGTGTACATTTATCAATCCTTCCCCAATAGCCTACTGATGGAGGGAGTGGGATCATCATGCTCAGGAAACGAATACGTGACAACACATTCATCTTTATGGAAGCAACCTTAGTTTGTAAAGAAGCAGGCAACTTCTCCCAAACGCTTAAATCCTGTTCAACTTCCTTGTAAATCTTCTCATAATTAAACTTCACCAGACCATGCAAAGATGTTTGTATACTGATACCCAAATACATTGGGCTGTGCTTTCATAGGAATTGTTGAGGGAAGTGAAACTTTCTTGGCCGCTTTATTCAGTAACATTAATGCTGATTTGTCTTATATCCGGACAGATATTTGAATTCTTCAAATGTGGATAATAAAGATCAGATTGGATTTTGAATATCTGTCTGTAACGGTTCTCCTCTTCCTCTTCATCCGAAGAGGAGGAGCATGGATTGAACCAAGACGCAGCGTGATACTTAGACATGATGTTTAATAAACAAAACAGAAAACACGAACGAACACTTGAAGTTACAAAACAAATGTTTACATCAATGATGTCGCTCTTGCTGCTGGTGATTCTCTGATCCACCTCTACGCAGACGACACTATTCTGTATACTTCTGGCCCTTCTTTTGACACTGTGTTAACAACCCTCCAGGCGAGCTTCAATGCCATACAACTCTCCTTCCGTGGCCTCCAACTGCTCTTAAATACAAGTAAAACCAAATGCATGCTCTTCAACCGATTGCTGCCTGCTCCTGCCCGCCTGTCCAACATCACTACTTTGGACGGCTCTGACTTAGAATATGTGGACAACTACAAATACCTAGGTGTCTGGTTAGACTGTAAACTCTCCTTCCAGACTCACATCAAGCATCTCCAATCCAAAGTTAAATCTAGAATTGGCTTCCTATTCCGCAACAAAGCATCCTTTACTCATGCTGCCAAACATACCCTTGTAAAACTGACCATCCTACCAATCCTCGACTTCGGTGATGTCATTTACAAAATAGCCTCCAAAACCCTACTCAATAAATTGGATGCAGTCTATCACAGTGCCATCCGTTTTGTCACCAAAGCCCCATATACTACCCACCACTGCGACCTGTACACTCTCGTTGGCTGGCCCTCGCTTCATACTCGTCGCCAAACCCACTGGTTCCAGGTCATCTACAAGACCCTGCTAGGTAAAGTCCCCCCTTATCTCAGCTCGCTGGTCACCATAGCAGCACCTACCTGTAGCACGCGCTCCAGCAGGTATATCTCTCTAGTCACCCCCAAAACCAATTCTTCCTTTGGACGCCTCTCCTTCCAGTTCTCTGCTGCCAATGACTGGAACGAACTACAAAAATCTCTGAAACTGGAAACACCTATCTCCCTCACTAGCTTTAAGCACCAGCTGTCAGAGCAGCTCATAGACTACTGCACCTGTACATAACCCATCTACAATTTAGCCCAAACAACTACCTCTTTACCTACTGTATTTATTTATTAATTTATTTTGCTCCTTTGCACCCCATTATTTCTGTCTCTACTTTGCACTTTCTTCCACTGCAAACCAACCATTCCAGTGTTTTTTTAGTTTCTATTTGACTTGCTGTGTTGTACTCACTTCGCCTCCATGGCCTTTTATATTTTTATTTATTTATACATATATTTGTTTGCCTTCACCTCCCTTATCTCACCTCACTTGCTCACATTGTATATAGACTTTTTTTTTTTTTTTTCACTATTATTGACTATATGTTTGTTTTACTCCATGTGTAACTATGTGTTGTTGTATGTGTCGAACTGCTTTGCTTTATCTTGGCCAGGTCGCAATTGTAAATGAGAACGTGTTCTCAATTTGCCTACCTGGTTAAATAAAGGTTAAATAAAATAAAATAAATAAAAATAAACGATGTAGACAGACCTGAACGACGAACTCACATGAAACACGAAGAACGCATGAACACGAAAACTGCCTACATAAAACGAACAAACAAACAAAACCGAAACAGTCCCATGTGGCGCAACGACATACACAGACACAGGAGACAACCACCCACAACAAACAGTGTGAAAACACCTACCTTAATATGACTCTCAATTAGAGGAAACGCCAAACACCTGCCTCTAATTGAGAGCCATACCAGGCAACCCTTAAACAAACATAGAAACAGAAAACATAGACTGCCCACCCAAACTCACGTCCTGACCAACTAACACAGACAAAACTAACAGAAACAGGTCAGGAACGTGACACTGTCATATATAGGAGAATATTGTCTGCATATTGTGATATAGTATGAGAGGAGTATTTAATCAGTATAGGAGAAGCAACTACATTCTGCCTTAAATGTTATGTTTAAATGTTGGCTGTTGCGACAAAATGAATAACGTTGGGAATAGGCCATCTCCTTGTCTACATCCCCGAAAAATAGGGGATGGACTTGAGTGTATGCCATTAGTAGAAACCATAGCAACAGGGTTAGCATATAACACACAAACCATATCGCTAAAATTCTTTCCCAAACCAAATTTTTTCCAAAACAGCCCGCAAGTACTTCCATTCAAGCCTGTCAAAAGCCTTCTCAGCATCTAGAGACAGCACTGCACACGGTGTGTCCAGCTGTTGTGGTTCATGTATTACATGCACAATAATTTACACAGTCTGTGTGATATATCCCTTTCTTTGGCAGTAGAGAGATTAATATATATATATTTTTAAACCTTGTCGATGGCCGAATGAATTGACTCCAATAATACAGGTCCTAAAATGCCCAATTTTTTTTGTAACAGCTTAGGTGGAATGCCATCCGGGCCAGGTTATTTACCCTTTTTAGCACCTTTCAGTGCTGAATCCAGTTCCTCTAATGAGATGGGTCGGCCCCGATCCGCAGATTGCTTCTCCTCCAATACGGGCAAATCAAGATTATCTAAAAACTGCTTGCATTTGTCTGGTTCAAACTGGATGGAAGATTTATATAATTCCTGGTAAAAAGACTGAAATGTTGCATTCATTTCCTGTGGATTAGAAAGTAAGCCTTTAACTGGTGATTGAATAGATTCTATAGAAGTACAAGATTCACTTTGTTTCAGTTTTAAGGCTAGAAGCCTGCTGCGTTTGCTCCCATTAAAATAATAGTTCTGCCTCACTCAATGCATGATGAACTCAGCTCTCCTCCTTAATAAATCTTTCAGTTCCATTTTAACCACCCTCAAATCATTGCTGACATTATTTGAGTAATTCATTTTCAGGTTCTGTTCAAGTGATTAAAATGTTTTCTTCATTAACTTGATCCTGTGATTCCTGGCTTTATTGAAGTGGGATGCAAAAGAAGATGTAAAGTCTCTGATAAACCCTTTAGTAACCATCCATGTAAACCTTGGGTCCTCTACAGAGTCCTTTGTTTTTTGCTAAGAATTCAACTACTTTGGCTTGAAATTCAGAAATCCCCCCCCCCGTACCTATTCCTCCTAAATATAATATATATATTTTTTTTTATTGAAAGTAGACAAATTCAGGGTGATTATAACCAAGCGAAAATTGCACTTGTGAAGCCAAACATGAAAACAAAACCTGGCTACAGTGGTTTAGGAGAATAGGGACACAATGTTAATCACCTCCAAAAAACGTTAATCACCTCCAAAGATATCAACCCCTACTAATCACGTTCCAACTTCAACATATGTCGTTGAAACGTTAGGTAGTCCGACGATTGCTGTAAATCCAAGAGTTCAAACAGTGAAAACATTACCATATTTTCTGTAATCCGGTACTTAATAATAATAATAATATTGAAGAAATCATATTAAGCGTCCCAAATAAAGCTCCGCTAGCCAGCTAATGTTAATCCTTAGCTCCAACAGTGAAGGAAAGCGTCCTCTGTTTTCGGTCCCGGTACTAGGTGAAGTTCCTGTCCAAAATTAAGATATATAATAGTTGAGTAGTCAACTAAACATTAGCTAGCCGGGTTAACTGCATCTTTAGTGCCCAGTTGCTCCCATTTCATTCTCCGCCTCCTTATCATCCTGCTGTACGGGCCCTTCCTTGGCATCCGTAAAGGAAATCACTCTCCGGGGAGACTTCTCCGAAATTCCTCTGCCTCTTTTGCGGAGGTGAAGGAGAGCTGCTCACCGTTGAAAGTAAGTTGCAGGGTAGTGGGATAGATCAGAAAAAAGGATATGCCCTGCGTGTACAACACCCTATGGACATCTGAAAATGCTTTCCTTCGCTCATTTGTGAAGGCACTGTAGTCCGCATAAAAACGTATGGTTCTCCCGGCATCTTGGATGAGCGCATTCTTTCTTGCTTCCCGCACTCCTTGTAGAATAGCATTGCGGTTGTCCTTCTTTGCATTTTGGTTCTAGATCCTGTGGGCCCTTTCCATTTGAATCGGAGTAGTATCAAGTTACGCAATCCATTTGGGCAGGATTTCTTGCAGGAAAGCAATTGCATCACCTCCCTCCCGGTTTGTAGCAATCCCCGTGACCCTCACGTTATTGCGTATCTTAAGTGACGAAATTTTGAACCGCATCTTCTCAAGTTCCGAAGTGCAGATGTTCACGTCCCTTTTTAGTATTTTTTGATTTTTGAATGATTTATTTCTGTTTTTAGAGGGAGAGAAACCAAAAGCCCACCTTTGCCTCATAAAACCTTTTTTTGGAAGAACATAGTATATGGGATTAATTTTAAGAAATGTAGCTTAATTAATTTGATTAATATTATGGTGTTTCTATAATTTAAAAAAACTAACAAAAACCCTCAGGGTTTCCGTTTGGATAATATGGCGCTGTACAACATTACCTTTATTTAACTAGGCAAGTCAGTTAAGAACAAATTCTTATTTACAATGACGGCCTACACCGGCCAAACCTAGACGACACTGGGCCAATTGTGCGCCACCCTAAGCGACTCCCAATCACGCCCGGTTGTGATACAGCCAACCTAACTAAGAAATACATTTGCCGATACAATTTTCCCCCTACCGTCCTTCTTGGCAAGAGTCTATTGTCCTGCTAATAGCCCATAATGGCGCTGCACAACATGATCGGTCAGGAGTAGGCTACAGTACTATAGTAAGAGCAAAATAATCCTAACATTTTCACACCCTAATTGTAGTCTAACCAATACCAAAACAGAGATTCAGTGAAAATACAAATCTTGATTTATCAAGACCAGTCCCCATGCTTGTCTGAGAGCAGTGCTGTCTTGACCTCTGAATGCTGTCTCTTTCATTAATTTTGAAAGAGTATTTCCAGTAAGCAACTATTTTTTTACCTTCATTAGCCTACTTTGTTCCAATATTTCTGTCATTCAGTGATATTTATTCCCATAGTAATTCGTTATTAATCCATAATGAAATAAACATCTGCATTTTGAAAGAGTATTTTATAATTATTTTATTAACGAAATAATAAAGATGCTGATGAAGAAATGCAGTACTACACAGTATATGCTTTATCCAACATTTTGCGGTTGCATGAGGTCATCCACACACCATTTAAACATTTGGATAATAAAGCATTCAAAGCATATTGAAGATAGAAGCCACCTGCATTTGTTTATTAGGTTACTGTGCAGTCTGACAAGTAAACAGCCTACAGTACATACTGTAGTAAACAGGGTAAAGTGCCTAATTCCTTACATAAGGGAGAGCAGGCCATGTCCAGACTTTCTCGGTGACCTCAAGTACTCATTAACTCTGTCTTTAATGCTTTTTTGGGTTGCATCAGTCATGGGCAGAAACTTCTGAGACACTGTATTAATGATGTACACCTGGAAGTTCACTGGTAAACCACATTTGCATCGGGATCCATCCCAGTTTGTAACGGCAGATTTCCTCCTCTTCGTCTGGAGAGGTGTAGCAGGGATCGGACCAAGACGCAGCATGGTTAGTGTTCATCATGTTTAATTAAAGACGATAAACGTGAACACTACAAAATACAAAACAATACATGTGGAAAAACCGAAACAGTCCTATCTGGTGCATAGACACAAAGACAGAAGACAACCACCCACAAAACCCAACACAAAACAGGCTACCTATATATGGTTCCCAATCAGAGACAATGACTAACACCTGCCTCTGATTGAGAACCATATCAGGCCGAACATAGAAACATGAAAACTAGACACACAACATAGAATGCCCACTCAGCTCACGTCCTGACCAACACATAAAACAAAGAAAACACAAAAGAACTATGGTCAGAACGTGACACAGTTGGTATTCTGTGTCCCCTCGTGGTATCTCTCTTCGGTTACACATCATTGGAATAGCAGAACCGCATAACGGTCCAGACAGACCTTGCTGTGCCTGGTGAGCAGTTTGTCAAGTTCTGTTGTCAGAAGAGGAATGGACATGTCAGGGTGAACCGATGACCTGACGAACCCACCAGGTATGTTGATTCTGCCTGTTAGAGGTGGAGTTCCAGAGCTCACAGGTGTGCCTGGCATGGATTGTGACTCCATCTCGTTCCTCTTCAACGCATCATTCTCCGCCTGACTCTCCGCCAATGCCGCCTGACTCTCCGCCAATGCCGCCTGACTCTCCGCCAATGCCGCCTGACTCTCCGCCAATGCCGCCTGACTCTCCGCCAATGACGACTGACTCTTTGCCAATACCGCCTGGCTCTGGACCAACTGCATCAGCTGTCGCCCGTATCTCTGCCGTCAGATAATGTTTCTCTTTCTGCTGGTCTGCCTTCAATGACTCGATCTTGGTCTTCAAAGTTTGAAGCTGATCCTTGTGTACCTTCATCAGATGAGCAGAATGGTATTGCCCGGAGCCCCCATCGATTACAGTGGCCTATGATAGAAACGGTAGATCAATTAAGAATTAAAAGTGACTCCAACACAAAAATGCTGCGTACACATTTTAAGAATCTGGCAAAACTAAACGCTTTCTTGGCAACCATGTGTTTTATTTGGTGCGGCCCACTGTCCAGCCCTTTCTCCACTGATCTCCACGGATGGTTGTCGGCGTGGTTGTATGCTCTGCAAAAACATATTGACGTTTTTAGTACACAATTATTTTTTATTTAACCTTTATTTAATTATCAATTTTATTACACAGTATGACTACACATTGATAGGGTATATACATATTTGTTTCATCGAAGCTTGCTTGATGAAAACAATGTCCATTTTGTCTGTTCTCTTTGGTCGCAATGTCATTTTTTTAAAATTAAAAGCTCATTTTTGAATGGTAACTGTGTTAAGGGTGGTGTTTGGGGGAGGGTGAGGAGTACTGGAAAGGTATGCCTTTCAGCTAACAATAGGCCATAAGTATACAGCAGATCACCTATTGTCCTCACTTTGATTATGCTGTAACAACATACTGTAGCACCATGACCAGGATCTCTATTCATTTAAGTGAGTCGATTAGGGTTTTCAGGAGGAATGGAAAATCTAGTACAGCCAATAAAGTTTTTTTTTAATCAATTAGTATATTTGAGTTTAACCACAATATTTGTTTTCTTATTTGTTGTCTTTTCTGGTGGATTAAACTGAAATTGCAACCAACTTTCTATGGCTTGTTTATAAAATTGTGATATTTTGGAGAGGATTTTGTTTTTAAATAACCTAAAGTGAGCGAAAGTGTCTTGGACCACGGTGCCACTCAGGAGGCCCCATCCACAAAGTTTTTAATGCTGATCAATTGCCTTGCCAACACCTCTCTGTATTTTGATACTTTGCTATTGTGTGTGTGTTCTACTGTGGATGGGCCTCTGAGATAACACTGACAGAGGAGATTTACGATGTCTTTGGGTGATAAAACCTAAAGAGCATTCCAGAGAACATGAGTTAATGTTTCTGCTCTATACCGTACCAGGGAGAGAGGGTTCTAGTTTGGAGTGTTAACCTTGTGACGCATTCCATGTATCTGTTGTTCGTCATGTAGGTTGAAAGGGGTGTATCTTGGTTATAAAAGACCTTTGTACTTTTGTTTTATCACTCTCAACGGATCATTAGAAATGG
The DNA here is from genome assembly GCF_029448725.1 of Salvelinus fontinalis. NCBI lineage: Eukaryota > Metazoa > Chordata > Actinopteri > Salmoniformes > Salmonidae > Salvelinus > Salvelinus fontinalis. The sequence continues at coordinate 229,299 of NW_026600252.1, forward strand.
TGAATCGTTGAAAGTCATTGATAATGCAAAGCTCTTATTATTAAAGATTTAGTTTAAGTATAACTCTGACTTGTGTTATAAGTTTGTCTCCTTATTTGATAGTATAGAAATTAACCGCCACATCAGAGGTGTTTTCTGGATTCACGAGCCCGAGAATACTTCAGCATGCTCGGAATATAAAACAGTCTGCTTCCCTTTAGAAGAAGCCATATCTTTAAGCCATCCCTCAATCTCCAACCAGCTGCTTACAGATGAAGGGGGTGTGAATGTTTGAGGACTGTTGACTAATGAGTTTTGAATATGTTCATCACAGAGTAGAATTACTAAAGTATCTGGATGGATGGTATTATTTATTTGTATAGTGTTTTTCCCATTGGAATAGCTGATATCACAGTTATAGAAGGCTATATTTTCAGGAAGTGAGTAGAAGGCAATATCCTCAGTCAATGAAACAGAGTTCTGAAATGGAGTGCCATGACTCGGTGGAATTACACCAGTAATTTGAGATATTACTAAAAGTTCAATGTTTTATATATATATCATTTTGATTAACAAAATTATTAATTTCTCTACAATTTTCTTGGCCATTTGGTTTTCCTAAGGCTGTTATTTGTAACAGCAGGATTCAATTTTCATGGAGGTATTTTCAGAACTTTTCCTGTCTGGTTTTAACCTCCATTGCCTTAGTCATACTTTGCATCCCAAATGACACCCTGTTACCTACAAAGTGCCCTTCTTTTGACCCAAGCCCTATTGGCCCTAGGCATAAGTAGTGTACTATGTAGGAAATAGGGTGTGGTTTGGGACAAAGGCATACTGTTTTCCCTTAAAGGAAAACTCCAAAATCTTTTGGTATTTGTTCCATTAGTCCATTTTTCATATCGTCCCCAAAAAATGATCAACATTTTTGGACTAGTGAAACAAATACCAGAAGACAGTTTTTGGGTCTAATTTTTCTTTAAGTGTAGTCAGAAGCCTCAATCTATATTTATTGTTGTTGATATTAACATCATATGGTCAGAGAGGTGAAGCCTGAATATTGATGACAGCCTTGTCATGGGTTGTAATAATACCTCTCTGTCCTCAGAGGTGGCCATGTCAAGGAGAGGGCACACACACACACCTCAAATGCACACCTCAAGGTCTTTGCTCTTATAGCTTAGGGAATGCCAGACAACATTGATCCATGTCACAACATATATTGAAAAAATATATAAATGCAACATGCAACAATTTCAAAGATTTTACGGAGTTACAGTTCATAGAAGGAAATCAGTCAATTGAAATACATTTATTAAGCCCTAATCTATGGATTTCAAATGACTGGGCAGAAGCCCACCCACTGCGGAGCCAGGCCCAACCAATCAGAATTAGTTTTTCCCCACAAAAGGGCTTTATTACAGAAAAAATAACTCCTCAGCACCCTCTCTCCCCCTCCTCAGTTGATCCCGCAAGAAGCCAGATGTGAAGGTCCTGGGCTGGCGTGATTACACGTGGTCTGCAGTTGTGAGGCCGGTTGGATGTACTGGCAAATTCTCTAAAACGACATTGGAGGCAGCTTATGGTAGTGAAATTACCATTCAATTCTCGGGCAACAGCTCTGGTGGATATTCCTCCAGTCAATTGCATATTGGATATTCCTCCATGCCAATTGCACGCTCCCTCAAAAATTGAGACTTCTGTGGCATTGTGTTGTGTAACAAAACTGCACATTTTATTGATGGAGAGGCTCCCTTTTATTGTCCCCAGCACAAGGTGCACCTATGTAATTATCATGCTGTTTAATCAGATTCTTTATATGCCATACCTGTCAGGTGGATGGATTATCTTGGCAAAGGAGAAATGCTCACTAACAGGGATGTAAACAATTTTGTGCACATTGAACATTTCTGGGAACTTTTATTTCAGCTTATGAAATATGGGACCAACACTTTACAAGTTGTGTTTATATTTCTGTTCAGTATACATCAGAGATCATCAACTAGATTCAACCGCGGGACAATTTTTTTCTTGAGCGCATGGTCGGGGGGCCGGAACATAATTACAAATAATTTGTAAACTGCAATTGACCGCAAGAAGCCCAAGCAGATATAATATTTGATTAAAACGTAATCATTTCGAACCTTGCACACATTTGTTTATCATCATGTTGTCTCTCTATTATGGCTGGAAATACAGTAATTGGGAACAAATTTCCCAAATTAAAATCACTTGGACCTGATTTCCTGGTGTTTTATGTTCAACAATGAAATTTCAAGAAAAAATAATATTTTTTGGTGCTCAGAAAACATGGGCCAAATAAAACCACCTTGGCCCGCATGCCGCTAGTTGGGGAACCCTGGTATATATACTGTACACCTAATGCATCCTGATACTACAACACTTTCCAAGACAAACCTTTGCAAAACAAATCTATCGTACAACTAGCCTTCGATTCAATGTACAGAGTGCTTAGTTGTTTCATGAATCCTCCCTATGTTAGTCTTTGACCATCAGATTACACAGTTCACTACCACGTTCTCCATTTCCACCTTCCGGCTTATGCTACAACAACCTCCCAGCACCAAACCTAGCTGATCGATCGCTCCAGCGAGCAACACTCCCTCGGAGTCCAAAGTGGGCCTCCATTTTAAAGCGGGCTGTGTTCGACATGTACAAAAAGACTTCAGACAGAAACGTTGGCGGTGGCACCAATTAGCTCGGTGTCCTCAAATCCAATCAAAGGCTTCGCCGGAGTTGCTGTGCTAAGATGGGAGCGCAAACCTTCAACCTGACACGACGCTCGTATTCCCTGATGGAGAGAGCTTTTCCATGAACTAATTTGCATGCCACATTGCGGCGGAGAAGTGCTCGGCTTACTGAGGGGACTCAGCCAGGAGCTTGTAGCTGCAGTAATTGATTGCTGCTTCACCAGTCACCTGCTTAACTACAGACAGTGTCACAGGGAAAAATTGATATCTGGGATGACTAAAAACAAACACACCTATGCTCGATCTATTATTTCTATATTTCTTTATTCCATTCTTTTACTTTTAGATTTGTGTGAATTCGTAGATACTACTGCACTGTTGGAGCTAGGAACACAAGCATTTCACTATACCCGTAATAACATCTGCTAAATATGTGTATGTGGCCAATACAATTTAATTTGATACACGCACACATGCGAATACACGCGTATTTGTGCCGACATATTTGTGCACAGACACACACGTTCGTGGACGGAAGACACACACGCACATACACACAAACCAAAGTGAGACATCACTGCAGGGCTACCCTGCTGAGGGAGTGATGGATTTTCAGCTGTCTGTTTTTTTTGTTGGTGCGTTGAGTTGAAATATTGTTTTTGGTCCCCCGAGCTGCTAGCTGGAGGACTGGAACTGGAGCACTGTGGGGGCTTGTTTGGAGTACACTCACTCTCTTTTTCTCTCTCTTTCTCCCCTTGCCCCCCTCCCCTCCCCTCGGGGCTGGCAGGGATGGAGTGGTGCAGGTCTGAAACAGGCCAGGCTTTTCCCCTGGCTCCTGATCCTGGTACTCTCTGTGCTACTGCTGTTGCTGCTACGGTACTGATTCTGTTGCTGCTGCTGAGTGGGCTGTATTTCTTCCAGCCTGTCTGGCAGCATCTGTCTGAGCCTGAGGCGAGATGGCGTGACTGCTTACTTTAGCTCACCCCACCGGCACTGTGAGGGAGAAAGAACAGCCTTCTACTACTTCGGAAACGGACAGAGGAAATGGTTTATCAATGACCAGAGCCCGGTGAAAGATAACAGAGAGGAGAGATAGAGAGGGAACAAGACCGAAAAAGGGAGAAAAATAATAATAATACAAAATACAAAAAGATTGAGGGAGGGAGAGAGAGGGAGACCATTCTCTAGGACCCTGACTAATACGTTAAGACAGAGATAAGCGATACAAAAGGAAAATCCCCATCTGTTAAAAACCTGTTGGTCATCCTTTACAGAGGAGAAGGCCCAGACATGAAACAGAGCATGGCCAATAGAGCTTTGGGCTATATTCCTATTATCTCCCTCCAGCTAAACTTGCAACAAGCTAAGGCTTTTAAATGCTTGAAGGGGAGTAAACGAGTCTGCACTTCTGGAGAATGGTAGAGCCACAGTATCTCTTTTTCAGGGGAGACATGAATTGGTCTGGCTAGTCATGAAAAAAATTGAAAAGGATCTGTTTATCAATGACAGCAGTGCACCGATCTGTTATCTTTAGATTTTATTAGCGTAATTGCACGTAGCATCCAGCATCTGTGCCAAGTTATTTGATGTTTCACATCCAAGCCTCTATCTTCTTGGTTGTGAATCCATACAGTAGACAGTGATTTCAAAGACAAATGTAAGATTCTTAATAGGCACCAAACGGAAGAAAACAGACTGAAACATGGAATCGAAACTACCTGAACTTGCCCAATAAGACGCTTGTTTCTGTTTTACAGTGCAAAACGGTTTGTTACGGTGTGCCCTAATGAACACGGCCAGGAGAAGGGGACCACCTTGGTGTACTCAGTGCACTCCAATCAAAACCGGGTCGAGGACATACAATCTGCTGTTTCCTGTGTCCAGTGCCCTGTTCAGAATCAATGGGCTAAAATTAGAGGAGATATCTCTTCTCATCTCGTGTCATTTAATACACTGTTCACCAAGTCTGATTTCAGTTGCACTTCTATCTGAAATGACCCACACCAAGACGCTCACTGTAAACTGATCCACTACATGGTTCTAATATGGAAAACCCAAAACAAGTGTCTTTCTAAAGATCAAGTAATTACTATCTTCGTTTTTTTAAATGTATTGTAGCAAACAGTTACATTGCACCACCCTTTGTGGGTCTTGAACCCAGGTCTCCTAGCCTGCAGACATTTTGATTCAGTTGAAATGTTGCTACATATAACACATATATATATAAGACATAATACTTATTACAAGCCATTGTAAATGTTCATTACAGTCTTATAAAAAGTTGAAAGGAGTATATGTACAGGTTTTAACTAGTATTATAACTTTTTTCCCCTCTAGTCGTCCTTGACACAGCACTGCTCATCCAATGATTCATCAGTTTATTTTTCAAATGGTGTCACTGTAAACACACTGACGTGGGATTTTTTTATCGACATACTCGACAACTGTTTCCGAGTAGTCGAGCACTGGCTGTACTATATGGTTACATCCCAATTTGCACGCTATTCCCTCTATAGTTCAGTATAAAGCTGGGAATAGGGTGCCTTTTGGGACTCTGCCTCTGTCATGGTGACGAGCAAGTATCCATTTACCCTGGTTTGTAATGTTTTGCGTCACGCGGCGATGTGCCAAGGCAAGCATTGTCAGTCATGATAGACACTTTCTAGCAGATGTCTCGCTCAGTGTCCTTGAAGGATATGACATTTTGCAATGAAGTCATTTGACATTTTGCAATGAAGTCATTTGACATTTTGCAATGAAGTCATTTGACATTTTGCAATGAAGTCATTTGACATTTTGCAATGAAGTCATTTGACATTTTGCAATGAAGTCATTTGACATTTTACAACGAAGTCATTTGACATTTTACAACGAAGTCATTTGACATTTTACAACGAAGTCATTTGACATTTTACAATGAAGTCACGCTCTTAGAAAGTCTTCAGAGCAACTTACAATAAGTGCATTGACTGATACCGACCAGAAGATAAAACAACCACATATCACTGCAGCTACAGTGCCTTGCAAAAGTATTCACCCCCTTTGGCGTTTTTCCTATTTTGTTGCATTACAACCTGTCATTTTTATTTGAATTTCATATAATGGACATACACAAAATAGTCCAAATTGATGAAGTTAAATGAAAAAAAATATTTTTTTCAAAAGATTATGAATAAAATAAACGGAAAAGTGGTGCGTGCATATTTATTCACACCCTTTGCTATGAAGCCCCTAAATAAGATCTGCTGCAACCAATTACCTTCAGAAGTCACATAATTAGTTAGATTGCACACAGGTGGACTTTATTTAAGCATCACATGATCTCAGTATATATGCACCTGTTCTAAAAGGCCCCAGACTCTGCAACACCACTAAGCAAGAGGCACCACCAAGCAAGTGGCACCATGATGACCAAGGAGCTCTCCAAACAGGTCAGGGACACAGTTGTGGAGAAGTACAGATCAGGGATGGGTTATAAATAAAATATCAGAATCTTTGAACATCTCACGGAGCACCATTAAATCCATTATTAAAAAATTGAAAGAATATGGCACCAGAACAAACCTGCCAAGAGAGGGCCTGAAGGTGCTGCAAAGCTCCACAGTGGAGATTGGAGTATCTGTTCATACGACCACTTTAAGCCGTACACTCCACAGAGCTGGGCTTTACAGAAGTGTCCAGAAAAAAATAAACAAACATGTTTGGTGTTCGCCAAAAGGCATGTGGGAGACTCCCCAAACATATGGAAGAAGGTACTCTGGTCAGATGAGACTAAAATGTAGCTTTTTGGCCATCAAGAAAAACGCTATGTCTGGCGCAAACCCAACACCTCTCATCACCCCAAGAACACCATCTGTTCTCAGAGACTGGGAAACTGGTCAGAATTGAAGGAATGATGGATGGCGCTAAATACAGGGATATTTTTGAGGGAAACCTGTTTAAGTCTTCTAGAGATTTGAGACTGGGATAGAGGTTCACTTTCCAGCAGGACAATGACCCTAAGCATACTGCTAAAGCAACAATCGAGTAGTTTAAGGGGAAACATTTAAATGTCTTGGAATGGCCTAGTCAAAGCCCAGACCTCAATCCAATTGAGAATCTGTGGTATGACTTAAAGATTGCTGTACATCAGCGGAACCCATCCAACTTGAAGGAGCTGGAGCAGTTTTGCCTTGAAGAATGGGCAAAAATCCCAGTGGTTAGATGTGCCAAACTTATAGAGACATACCCCAAGAGACTTGCAGCTGTAATTGCTGCAAAAGGTGTCTCTACGAAGTATTGACTCAAGTTTTCTGTTTTTTAGTCTTCTTTGTTTGTTTCACAAGAAAAAATATATTGCAACTTCAAAGTGGTAGGCATGTTGTGTAAATCAAATTATACAAATCCCCCCAAAATCCATTTTAATTCCAGGTTGTAAGGCAACAAATTAGGAAAAATGCCAAGAGGGGTGAATACTTTCGCAAGCCACTATATCTGCCAAAGCAGTGTCAACGAGTAATGGGAAAGACAATTGCAAGTGTTATGGGGTGGGGGCCCCATTTTGGTTTAATTTGTGGTTTATGTAAAGCTTAGATTTGCAAAAGGTGAAAGCACCACTGGTCGCCCTAGGCGCATTTATTGTTTTTGTTTTGTTGACTAAACGGAGCTGAGGAGCGCAGCATTGTAAAAAAAAAAGTGCAGTACATATTCTGCTGTACTATCGCGAGTAATGACGTCTGAGGGGAAAAAACTGTGTTTGTTGTTTGCCGTAACTTCTTTGTTGTAATATCCCAAAACAGGCGTGGACGTTTCACGATTAAGGATTCCAGCTATAAAGTGATAAACATTGATGTTTATCCTATCACTTTAAAAAAAAAAGCGACTGTCAGACATTCACTGCAAAATCAGACATTCAGACGTGTTGGACATTCTTAGATGAGAAACAGCAAAGTGGTTTAATGTTGAGATGAGCCCACATCCCACACCATCTGTTCACAGCTTCATGCCATGAAATGGGATAGCCCATTTTAAAATGCTTAAATTAGTAGCTGCATGTCTTTGTCATTAATTTGGGATTTACTTGGATCTACACAACAGATGGTGTGGGCTCGGTGTCGTCTTGACATTTAACCACTTTTAAGGTCTGAAAACATCAGACAAACTTTGATTTTGGAGTGAACTATCACTTTGACACAATTGTATTTATTTATTTTTACCAGAAAGTTCTGAAATACCAATACTGTCTTCAATATTTTTCTTATTTTATTTCCTTTGCCTTTTTCAGTTAAGCTTCGTCTCCCCCTTGCCCCAACGCCGACCTTAGCATCACTGTCTACTATAAACCCACTACTCACCATTTCAATATATTTCACCAAAGAGTGAAAAATGACATATCTGTCAATATATGGACTTTTCCCTTCCTCCCCAGCTCTGATCTATAGGACTCAACCCCTCTTGGGTTCCTAACCATCTACTGTCCATCTACCATCCATCTACCATCTACTGACTAATCTCTTGCATCTCCTACAATAGCTCATATGTCTCTTCATGGCTTGGGAGAGGGATACAGTGAAGCTCAGCAATTCCATATTAATCAATTGAATTTGTTAAGCATCTGAAACCCCATTAGATCTCTGTGTGTGAAATTGGTATTACTTGCAGGTTTATTGACTTGCCTGTGGTATATAGGGGTACTTATAGTTATTATCGGTGGAGACAGAAGACTATTTGTAATTGAAGTGTATATTGATTGGATTGGACATGGTACAGATTGACCTTAATATGTTTTCTCTTATCTTGTTATCCACAGTTTTCTGCTGGTCTTCTCCTGTCTGGTCCTCTCTGTGTTTTCCACCATTAAGGAGTATGAGAAGAGCTCTGAAGATGCCTTGTATATACTGGTAGGCACTTTGTCTCCCACTTACTGTACAGTTTGTGAAATTTCTAAGTAACACTGATGTATATGGGGCATGCAACCATCTCAGCTCTGCAGATTTTGCTGTGAAGAGACAGAGTCATTAGATCACGGATCCTGGTATTGTTTCTGGTCACAGGTTCAGGAATGGCTGAAAAATCACATTTACCTAAAATGAACCCCACTGTTGGGAGATTTGGAAAGACATAGTCAAATCAATCAACAATATAATACTTTCAGTAAAAATATTCATCTTTTACTTTAAAAACTGTGGATACTATGTGATTAGAAAGGTTAAGAATTTATGTGAAACAGCAAAGTTGAAAAATATATGACACATGGAAATCAAAAGAAGGCTGTTTATGGCGATGGGTGGGATGGAATGAGAGTAGCTGATGGGTGGGGTTTAAAAGCTCATATTGTGTAATAGTAATGAAAAACCACGATAGATAATTTATACTGTACAGCCCTCAAACTCAACTCTGGACCTTGATGCCAGTTCCACTGCATTTTCTTCATTGTTACCCTGTAATCAGGGACTGATTTAGACCTGGGACACCAGGTGGGTGCAATTAATTATCATCTAGAATAGAAAACCAGCAGGCTCCGGACCACGTAGGGTAAGAGTTGAGTACCCCTGCTGTACCAGTATGTGTTTGGGTACTGTCTATCCAAATGTGATGCATGTCAAGTAACTATATTCTTGCCAGGTAACTACCGTGAAGAAAAGAAAGAGAAGTGACATGTATGTAAAATGTAGAATGCACATGTAACAACAACAAAAAACACACCAGTAACACAGACACATGGAGTGAATGGCATGTATTAGCTGTTCATTAGATCACCTATTCATACTGCGTTGCTTATCGTTTACCTCAATGTAATATATTATATGAATCCACCTACAAAATAACTTTGACAACCTTCAAAATAAAAGCATATATCAAAGCATTATCATAATAGTTAATATGCATGGGCAACTCTGTGATAACAGGAAGCCTTTGTCTTTAAACAGGAAATAGTCACCATCGTAGTGTTTGGTGTGGAGTACATAGTGAGGATATGGGCCGCCGGATGCTGCTGCAGATACAGAGGATGGAGTGGCCGTCTGAAATTTGCCCGCAAGCCCTTCTGTGTGATCGGTGAGTTTGACCTCAACCCCCCCCTGTGGTCTTCTGTGTCACCCCTGCCTGTTCTGAGTCGTCAGTGAGATTAAACTGTCTACTAGCGGTCACTTAACCCTTTACACTCGTGGGAATTGGTCTATATGGTTAGAGCTAAATTTAAAGGTTTCTTAAAATGCATATGCATTAGCATGGTAGCAATTAAAAAGGGAACAGTTTGGAGAATATGGGAAAATTATTAGACCAAAGTTGAGGCGACAGCAGTACACCTGACACAAGACTGAATCCAAACATTACACGGCTGATTTGATATGCATTTTACATTTACTGTACTTTTTGCTGCATTTGTTGATGAAGAAATCTGAAAATACTCTAGATACATTCAGTAACATAAGAATATTCCTGGAAAATGTGGGGTAGGTGCAACATAAGGCAACAAAAATTACAAGAGTTTGAGTGAGAGGACTAACGAGTGTCTACAAGTGGCCACACACCTCTCCAAAGTGTGCACAGTTCCTAAGTCATTTCAAATCACTTTTATGGCCATCACCTCATGATAATGCATGGCCCTATGTCACAAGGATCTGTACACAATTCCAGGAAGATGAAATTGTCCCAGTTTTTCCATGATACTGCATACTCACCAGACATGTCACCCATTGAGCACGTTTGGAATGCTCTGGATCGACCTGTACGACAGCCTGTTCCAGTTCCCGGCAATATCCAGCAACTTTGCACAGCCATTGAAGAGGAGTGGGACAAAATTCCACAGGCCACAATCAACAGCCTGATCAACTCAATGCGAAGGAGATGTATCACGCTGCATGAGGCAAATGGTGGTAACACCAGATACTGACTGGTTTTCTGATCCACGACCCTACCTTTTTAGGTACAGTTGAAGTCGGAAGTTTACATACACTTAGGTTGGAGTCATTAAAACTTGTTTTTCAACCACTCCACAAATTTCTTGTTAACAAACTATAGTTTTGCTAAGTCGGTTAGGACATCTACTTTGTGCATCACACAAGTAATTTTCCAAACAATTGTTTACAGACAGATTATTTCACTTATAATTCACTGTATCACAATTCCAGTGGGTCAGAAGTTTACATACACTAAGTTGACTGTGTCTTTAAACAAGCTTGGAAAATTCCAGAAAATTATGTCATGGCTTTAGAAGCTTCTGATAGGCTAATTGACATAATTGAAGTCAATTGGAGGTGTACCTGTGGACGTATTTCAAGGCCTACCTTCAAACTCAGTACCTCTTTGCTTGACATCATGGGAAAATCAATATCAAAATCCTATATCGACATAACCTGAAAGGCCACTCGGCAAGGAATAAGCCACTGCTCCAAAACCGCCATAAAAAAAGCCAGACTACGGTTTGCAACTGCACATGGGGACAAAGATCGTACTTTTTGCAGAAATGTCCTCTGGTCTGATGAAACAAAAATAGAACTGTTTGGCCATAATGACCATCGTTATGTTTGGAGGAAAAAGGGGGAGGCTTGCAAGCTGAAGAACACCATCCCAACCGTGAAGCACTGAGGTTGCGGCATCATGGGGCGGCAGGGTAGCCTAGTGGTTAGAGCGTTGGCCGAAAGGTTGCAAGTTCAAATCTGTCGTTCTGCCCCTGAACAAGGCAGTTAACCCACTCTTCCTAGGCCGTCATTGAAAATAAGAATTTGTTCTTAACTGACTTGCCTAGTTAAATAAAGGTAAAAATAAATAGAAATTGTGGGGGTGCTTTGCTGCAGGAGGGACTGGTGTACTTCACAAAATAGATGGCATCATGAGGAAAGAAAATTGTGGATTTATTGAAGCAACATCTCAAGACATCAGTCAGGAAGTTAAAGCTTGGTCGCAAATGGGTCTTCCAAATGGACAATGCCCCCAAGCGTACTTCCAAAGTTGTGGCAAAATGGCTTAAGGACAACAAATTCAAGGTATTGGAGTGGCCACCACAATGCCCTGACCTCAATCCCATAGAAAATTTGTGGGCAGAACTGAAAATGCGTGTGTGAGCAAGGAGGCCTACAAACCTGACTCAGTTACACCAGTTCTGTCAGGAGGAATGTGCCAAAATCCACCCAACTTATTGTGGGAAGCTTGTGGAAGGCTACCCAAAACGTTTGACCCAAGTTAAAGAATTTATAGGCAATGCTACCAAATACTCATTGAGTGTATGTAAACTTCCGACTTCCACTGGGAATGTGATGAAAGAAATAAAAGCTGAAATAAATCCTTCTCTCTACTATTCTTCTGACATTTCACATTCTTAAAATAAAGTGGTGATCTAAGAGAGGGAATTTTTACTAGGATTACATGTCAGGAATTGTGAAAAACTGAGTTTAAATGTATTTGGCTAAGGTTTATGTGAACTTCCGACTTCCACTGTATCTGTGACCAACAGATGCATATCTGTATTCACAGTCATGTGAAATCCATAGATTAGGGCCTAATGAATTCATTTTTTTGACTGATTGCCTTATATGAACTGTAACTCTTTGAAATTGTTGCACGTTGCGTTTATATTTTTGTTCAGTGTATATGGTGCTTTTTTGAGATCTCCTAGTTGTGCCGTTGATGAACTAAAGCGAGCACATTAAGTTGTTTTGTTTGGAACATAACCTGATTCCCCGCCATCACAGAATTACTGTTTAAACAATGCAAAACTTGACCATTATCAATCGCAATCTTGGTCAGGTGGGCATCATTTGAAAGCTTGTTCTATTGCCAACATGACTAGCAAAGTTATAAAATACAATCTCGCAGTGTTAGGTGTTCAGAAGGAAATTCAGAGAAACAGATCGTAAACAATTTTGTTTTCAGTGCATTCAGGTGCATGTGCCGTGGCAAATTTTCTTCACAATAGACAAACATAGGCTCGTTCTTTTCAGAACAACCAATAGTATAACACCATGTCATCTTGTAGCTGTACAACAAACATAGTGATCACAAACGTTGACACTGTATATGAGATGAGCTTTATGATATGGAAATGTGAAGTGCACATTTGGACTCGTAGGTGTTTGGCTTGCTTTTATGACATCAAAGCAGTATTTATTATAATCCCTTAACGTCTCATCTTTCAAAATACATTGGGTCCTCTTAATTTACAGAATTTTCCTTCACTCCGAGAACAAAAAATGTGCAAAAGTTTACCAATTAGCAGGAGGGATGGGGCAACATTTTATTGCGTGCGGTGCTCATGTTCAGAACTGCTATCGGTCAAAACCCATACAGTGCTGTGAAGCGCAGTCTGAGCTCTGACGTCAACCGACTCCAGGATGCTGGCCTTCTAGGCAGAGTTGCAAAGAGAAAGCCGTATCTCAGACTGGCCAAAAAAAATAAAATATTAAGTTGGGGGAAAAGAACACAGCCACTGGACAGAGAACCTCTGCCTAGAAGGCCAGCATCCCGGAGTCGCCTCTTCACTGTTGTTGTTGAGACTGGTGTTTTGCGGGTACTATTTAATGAAGCTGCCAGTTGAGGGCTTGTGAGGCGTCTGTTTCTCAAACTAGACACTCAAATGTATTTGTCCTCTTGCTCAGTTGTGCACCGGGGCCTCCCACTCATCCCACTCCAGTTTGCGCTGTTCTGTGAAGGGAGTAGTACACATTGTTGTACGAGATCTTCAGTTTCTTGGCAATTTCTCACATGGAATAGCCTTCATTTCTCAGAACAAGAATATACTGATGAGTTTCAGAAGAAAGTGCTTTGTTTCTGGACATTTTGAGCCTATAATCGAACCCACAAATGCTGATACTCAACTAGTCTAAAGAAGGCCAGTTTTATTGCTTCTTTAATCAGACCAACAGTTTTCAGCTGTGCTAACATAATTGCAAATTAGTTTCCTAATGATCAATTAGCCTTTTAAAATGATGAACTTGGATTAGCTAACACAAAGTGCCATTGGAACACAGGAGTGAACGTTGCTGAAAATGGGCCTCTGTATGCCTATGTAGATATTCTATTAAAAAAATCTGCCGTTTCCAGCTACAATAGGCATTTACGACATGAACAATGTCTACATTGTATTTCTAATCAATTTTATTTTATTTTAATGGACAAAAAATGTGCTTTTCTTTCAAAAACATGGAAATTTCTGTAACTCCAAACTTTTGAAGGGGTGTGTGTATGTGTGTATATATATATATATATATATATATATATATATATATATATATATATATATATATATATATATATATGTATATATATATGTGTATATATATATGTGTATATACAGAATATGCACACAAATAAAAATAAAATGTCTCTTTCCCAGACGTCATGGTGCTGATTGCGTCCATCTCTGTGCTGGCGGCTGGAACCCAGGGGAATGTCTTTGCTACTTCTGCCATCAGGAGTTTGAGGTTCCTGCAGATCTTGCGCATGATCCGGATGGACCGCCGCGGAGGCACCTGGAAACTCCTGGGATCTGTTGTTTACGCTCACAGCAAGGTAAGAAATGACTGGGCGGGTGCTTGCCTGTGTGCGTACACGTGTATCTATGTGTGCACGTGTGTGAGATTTGATTCATTGAACTGATGCATGTACCTCGCCACTCCAATCTGTCTCTTTGCCCGCATTGCAGCATGTTTCAATAAATCCAATATCTGGACTTGAGCTTCCACAGACAAGTCAAGTCAACCTATACCACATGTCAAGTGTTTTTATCCAAGTTCATTGATCACACTGCCATATGACTGTCCCCTCCCCCTAACCAGATTGATTGACAGGCTGCTCAAACAACCAATAGAAACATTATGGCTCTCAGATTGTTCTACTACACCCGTAGCACAGAAAACAGCACACTCATCACCGAGCTCTCCACGAGACATCCTGTGACCAATCCCATACCCGGTATGACTAAATGTACCCTCCAATTTGTCAAAAGCTCGTGAAGCTTAGGTTTGTATTCCAAATTGCATCTTATTCCATATGTAGTGCACTATTTTTGACCAGGACCCATATGGCTTTGGTAAAAAGTAGTACATCATATAGAGAATAGGGTGCCATTCGGGACACACTCTTGGTCTGATAAATGGAGCACTCTCAATTGGGAATTAAGAGTGTCTCCCTCTCCCAGTCCCAAAGATGCATAGCAGCAGAATCCCCATAGAGAGCCAGAGAGAAAGAGCAGAGGGCGGTGATGTGCAGAGAACCTAAAGGGATCTTCTGTTAGAGGAGTGTCAGGTTAAAATGGATCAGGTCCGGAGTCTGACACAGGCAGAAGCCGAAGCGGCCATGGACTATTTCCTCTTATTGAATTTGGTTCGTCACACCGTGTCTTTCTTCTGCCTTCCTGTGAGATCGAACAGCTAGATTGCTGTGCAGCCTTGTCGTGATCTAATATATTAACAATGATGAAGGCAGTGTGTTTTTACTGTAAGTTGATCTTTAACAGAGCCTTGGGATTGAGTATGAGCAGAATGCACCAAGGCAGGTGGTTGGGAGTGTTCTTACTGGTGTTCTGTCTAAGCTTATAGCATAGTGTTGCTAATTGATTACCTCATAATATACAGTGCATTCGGAAAGTATTCAGACCCCTTCCCTTTTTCCACATTTTGTTACATTACATCCTTATTCTAAAATAAATGAATTTTATTTATAATGACAAAGCGAAAACAGGTTTAGACATTTTTGCAAATGTATTAAAAATAAAAAACATAAATACCTTATTTACTTAAGTATTCAGACCTTTTGCTATGAGACTCGAAATTGAGCTCAGGTGCATCCTGTTTCTATTGATCATCCTTCAGATGTTTCTACAACTTGATTGGAGTCCACCTATGGTAAATTCAATTGATTGGACATGATTTGGAAAGGCACACACCTGTCTATATAAATCCCACAGTTGACAGTGCATGTCAGAGCAAAAACCAAGCCATGAGGTCGAAGAAGTTGTCCATAGAGATCTGAGACAGGATTGTGTAGAGGCACAGATCTGGGGAAGGGTGCCAAAACATTTCTACAGCATTGAAGGTCCCCAAGAACACAGTGGCCTCCATCATTCTTAAATGGAAGAAGTTTGGAACCACCAAGACTCTTTCTAGAGCTGGCCGCCCGGCCAAACTGAACAATCGGGGGAGAAGGACCTTGGTCAGGGAGGTGACCAAGAGCCCAATGGTCACTCTGACAGAGTTCCAAAGTTCCTCTGGAGACAGGAGAACCTTCCATGTTGCTATGTGCATAATAGCAAAGTTCAGCGGAGTTAGGAGACGAGAAAACATCTCTTGCCTTAATTGTCTAAGAAAGGTGAGAAGAGAGGAAATCCAAACTTAATTAGGTCTATAATCAATAGTTTAACTGTTAAATGTGCCTGGCTCTATAAATCATGCATATATATATCTATATAGCGAAAGATCCTACTCACGTTGCCTGTTTGAGTGTTTGTTTAATAGCCTACTGATATCTTTGCTATGCCTCTCTAGTATTATTTATAATTTATTTAGTGTTTAAAAAAAACTATTAATAATAATAATCCACATTTTTATTGATCGGCTTATTGCTATTATTGTTATGATCATCATTTATTATTATAATAATAATAATAAGTAATGTCATTGTCATTAGTAGGCTTAAAATAGCAGCCTTGTGTAACCACCATCGAGCTGTAGGCCTAAGAGTGTATCCTGTTTAGTCTTAAATCAAAGTGCATTCGGAAAGTATTCAGACCCCTTGACCTTTTCCACATTTTGTTATGTTGCAACCTTATTCTAAAATGGTTTAAATAGTTTTCCCCCCGCATCTATATACACACAATAACCCATAACGGTATTCATTAATCTGTTTAGCAAATGTATAAAATATTAAAAACTGAAATAATATTTACATAAGTATTCAGACCCTTTACTCAGTACTTTGTTGAAGCACCTTTGGCAGCAATTACAGCCTTGAGTCTTCTTGGGTATGATGCTACAAGCTTGGCAAACCTGTATTTGGGCAGTTTCTCCCATTCTTCTCTGCAGATCCTCTCAAGCTCTGTCAGGTTGGATGGGGAGCGTCGCTGCACAGATATTCTCAGGTCTCTCCAGAGATGTTTGATCGGGTTCAAGTCCCGGCTCTAGCTGGGCCACTCAATGACATTCAGAGACTTTTCCCGAAGCCACTCCTGCGTTGTCTTGGCTGTGTGCTTAGAGTCGTTGTCTTGTTGGACGGTGAACCTTCGCCCCAGTCTGAGGTCCTGAGCGCTCAGGAGCAGGTTTTCATCAAGGATCTCTCTGTACTTTGCTCCATTCATCTTTGCCTCGATCCTGACAATTCTCCCAGTACCTGCCACTGAAACACATCCCCACAGCATGATGCTGCCACCCCCATGCTTCACCGTAGGGATAGTGCCAGGTTTTCTCCAGACGTGATGCTTGGCATAAAGGCCAAAGAGTTCAATCTTTGTTTCATCAGACTGGAGAATCTCGTCAGACACAATCCTGTCTCGGAGCTCTGCAGACAATTCCTTCGACCTCATGGCTTGGTTTTTGCTCTGACATGCACTGTCAACTGTGGGACCTTATATTGACAGGTGTGTGCCTTTCCAAATCATGTCCAGTCAATTACATTTACCACAGGTGGACTCAATCAAGTTGTAAAAACATCTCAAGTACAATCAATGGAAACAGGATGCACCTGAGCTCAATTTCGAGTCTCATTGCAAAGGACCTGAAATACTTATGTAAATAAGGTATTTCTGTTTTATATTTTTAATACATTTGCAAGCAATTAATAAAACCTGTTTTCACTTTGTCATTATGGGGTATTGTGTGTAGATTGATGAGGATTTATTTTATTTAATACATTTTAGAATAATGCTGTATGTAACAAAATGTGGAAAAAGTCATGGGGTTTGAATACTTTCCGAATGCACTGTATTTTTCTATACTTATTATATATTATATACACTGCTCAAAAAAATAAAGGGAACACTTAAACAACACAATGTAACTCCAAGTCAATCACACTTCTGTGAAATCAAACTGTCCACTTAGGAAGCAACACTGATTGACAATAAATTTCACATGCTGTTGTGCAAATGGAATAGACAAAAGGTGGAAATTATAGGCAATTAGCAAGACACCCCCCAAAACAGGAGTGATTCTGTGGTGACCACAGACCACTTCTCAGTTCCTATGCTTCCTGGCTGATGTTTTGGTCACTTTTGAATGCTGGCGGTGCTCTCACTCTAGCGGTAGCATGAGACGGAGACTACAACCCACACAAGTGGCTCAGGTAGTGCAGTTCATCCAGGATGGCACATCAATGCGAGCTGTGGCAAAAAGGTTTGCTGTGTCTGTCAGCGTAGTGTCCAGAGCATGCAGGCGCTACCAGGAGACAGGCCAGTACATCAGGAGACGTGGAGGAGGCCGTAGGAGGGCAACAACCCAGCAGCAGGACCGCTACCTCCGCCTTAGTGCAAGGAGGTGCACTGCCAGAGCCCTGCAAAATGACCTCCAGCAGGCCACAAATGTGCATGTGTCAGCATATGGTCTCACAAGGGGTTTGAGGATCTCCTCTTGGTACCTAATGGCAGTCAGGCTACCTCTGGCGAGCACATGGAGGGCTGTGCGGCCCCACAAAGAAATGCCACCCCACACCATGACTGACCCATCGCCAAACCGGTCATGCTGGAGGATATGGCAGGCAGCAGAACGTTCTCCACGGCGTCTCCAGACTCTGTCACGTCTGTCACATGTGCTCATGTGCTCAGTGTGAACCTGCTTTCATCTGTGAAGAGCACAGGGCGCCAGTGGCGAATTTGCCAATCTTGGTGTTCTCTGGCAAATGCCAAACGTCCTGCACGGTGTTGGGCTGTAAGCACAACCCCCACCTGTGGACGTCGGGCCCTCATACCACCCTCATGGAGTCTGTTTCTGACCGTTTGAGCAGACACATGCACATTTGTGGCCTGCTGGAGGTCATTTTGCAGGGCGCTGGCAGTGCACCTCCTTGCACAAAGGCGGAGGTAGCGGTCCTGCTGCTGGGTTGTTGCCCTCCTACGGCCTTCTCCACGTCTCCTGATGTACTGGCCTGTCTCCTGGTAGCGCCTGCATGCTCTGGACACTACGCTGACAGACACGGCAAACCTTTTTGCCACAGCTCGCATTGATGTGCCATCCTGGATGAACTGCACTACCTGAGCCACTTGTGTGGGTTGTAGACTCCGTCTCATGCTACCACTAGAGTGAGAGCACCGGCAGCATTCAAAAGTGACCAAAACATCAGCCAGGAAGCATAGGAACTGAGAAGTGGTCTGTGGTCACCACCTGCAGAATCACTCCTGTTTTGGGGGGTGTCTTGCTAATTGCCTATAATTTCCACCTTTTGTCTATTCCATTTGCACAACAGTATGTGAAATGTATTGTCAATCAGTGTTGCTTCCTAAGTGGACAGTTTGATTTCACAGAAGTGTGATTGACTTGGAGTTACATTGTGTTGTTTAAGTGTTCCCTTTATTTTTTTGAGCAGTGTATTATTATACTCACTGGTACACTTATGATTTATTTAGTGTTATTTACATTGTTCCAAACGGTCTGAAAAATTATATTGTAATCTAACAGCACCTGTTTGACCCACAACGCTTGCTCCTTACCTTCTTTTTCTTGATCTCCAGTATCTTTCCACAACTATTCAAATGTATTACACACATCTGACTTCACCTTTTTGCCTCCTGAGCAACCAGTGAACATCCCCCTGTTTCGAGTTTATTTGTCACATCCTCTGTATCCATTTTGCTGTCACGTGTGTTCGGAGTTTGTTATAACCAATTTATTGATGTGATTATGATCTGCTATAGGTCAGGTCCTATTCCTCACGTGCATGTGATGGATGCATGTTTCACGTAAATAGAGCAAGGGTTGAGGGATTAGGGAATGTTAAAGAAATGAGGGATTTCGGTAACAGAACTTTTCAGTCAGAATTGGCTGTAATTTTGTTGCATCTTCAGCAACGGACGATAAACACTGATGTTCTGTGGCTGTCGCTGCAGTAGGGAGGAGAGAGCCAACGGGTGCTAGTCACAGTCACTTGCTGTCATTTTTTAACATAGTGCAGCAAGTCTGAGCCCGACCCGGTACAATCAAATTAATTGCGGTCGGACTCCCTCTAGTCATTTCTGTGTTTTAATTATTTAATCAAACCGTGCGCTTAAAGCATCAGACAAGCTCGGTACATGTATTTGATTAAAACACATGGGGTGGGTCTATATATGGAAAAATACATGTTTTCAAGTTTAGTCCAATTGATTGGTCGAAAGAACAGACGACTCTCAGTCGAGCAATATTTGTTTTAGTCAGGGACATCCCTAATTGCTAGACAGCCATTTTCCATAGATTTTCAAGCCAATTCAAGTCAAAACTGTAACTAGGCCACTCAGGAATATTCAATGTATTCTTGGTAAGCAACTCCAGTGTAGATATGGCCTTGTGTTTTAGATTATTGTCCAGCTAAAAGGTGAATTTGTCTCCCAGTGTCTTTTGAAAAGCAGACAACCAGGTTTTCCTCTCGGATTTAGCATGTGCTTAGCTTTATTCCGTTTAGTTTTATCCTAAAAAGTGCCTTGTTGCAGACAGAATGCCTGTTTTGGAATATATTTATTCTGTACAGGCTTCCTTTTTATTATTCTGTCATTTAGGTTAGTACTGTGGATTAACTACAATGTTGATCCATCCTCAGTTTCTCATATCACAACCATTTAAACTCTGTAACTGTTTTAAAATCACCATTGACCTCATGGTGAAATCCCTAAGCAGTTTCTTTCCTACCCAGCAACGGAGTTAGGAAGGATACCTGTATCTTTATAATGATTTGGTGTATTTATACACCATCCAAAGCTTAATTAATTACCATTATCACCATGCTGAAAGGGATTTTTATTGTCTGCTTTTTGTGTTTGTTTTACACATTTACCAATCGTTGGCCTTCTTTGTGAGGCATTGAAAAACTTACCTGGTTGAATCTATGCTTAAAATGCTCTACCTTACAGTATGTGTGGGGTACAGAGAGAGGGTAGTTATTCAAAAATAATGTTAACCACTATTATTGAACATGGGATGTGTCCATGCAACTTATTATGTAATTTGTTAAGCACATTTTTATTCCTGAACTTATTTAGGCATACCATAACAAAGGGTTTGAATACTTATTGACTCAATCATTTCAGCTTTACATTTTTTATTAATTCCTAACATTTCTTCAAACAAAATTCCACTTGGCCATTATAGGGTATTGTGTGTAGATCAGTGACACATTAAATCTCAATTTAATCCTTTTAAAATTCAGTTTGTAACATAACAACAAAATGTGGAAAAACTAAAGAGGTTTCAATTCTTTCTGAACGCACCGTAGACTATATGATCTATCAATGACTGATGCAGGCTCTCTTACACTTTGTGTCCTCACAAACCTGGTACAGGATTTCACGTGAACCAGCCCAGAAAGTGGAGGCTATTTTTAGCCCAATTAATTCTGTTGCTTGTTCGTTTTCGTCGTCTCAGCAGTTTCCCGTCTTTTCTAAACCAGCGCTTGGCGCATGGGGAATAGGGAAGCTGTTGTCAGTGAGAAAAACCCAGTACATTTCTATCTTTAACAAATTGATGATCATCTTGGGTAGCGGTGTATTTTGCATTGTAAACATTGTTTAAATATGCAGAAGTTTGGACTTGATTAAGAGTGAGTTAAAATTGTACGTTGGTTGTTAGTCACTGTCTAAAGCGTGTGTAAAGTAAATTTTTCTCACTTTTGAAGAGTTTCTTCTGTGATAAGTTCCTTTTTTCTGACTTGCTTTTTGTTAAAATATACAGTATCATCTTTATCACTTAGTCTTATTTATTTACCCAAGCAGATATTAATATTACATCTTCTAATATGAAACCGCATAAATAAAGTTATGAGCCAGGTTCTTTCCTCAAGACAACCAATATTCCAAACACAAATAGTACAAAAACGTGTCCTTTTTAGGTTTAAAAAAATAATCTCAACTCTGCCAACACTGAAGGAATAAGCCAGGGAATCAGGGATAATTATCCACCATGTCTGTCTCTGTGATGTTGAGCTGCGCCTATTTCCGCACAGCCATCTGTCAGGGTCATGACTATTTTGCCACATTGATGTTTCACGTTCAGGGATGCCCCCTCAATCAGTCGTTCTTTCCTCTCTCTCTCTCTCTCTCTCTCTCTCTCTCTCTCTCTCTCTCTCTCTCTCTCTCTCTCTCGCTCTCTCTCTCTCTCTCTGTTTCTCTCTCTCTTTCTCCATCTCATCCCCATCTCTCTGTCACTTATTCTGCCTCTGTCTCTCTCCCTTTCGCTTACCTCCTCCCTCTCTCTCCATCTCATCCCCAATTCTGTCTCTTTATCTCTCTCCTCCCTGTGTTTAAATATGGACAACAGTGGCATCAGGGGAGCTGCCTCAGCAGACGGAATGATAGATAATGCCAGGGAATGCCCATTCTCTTTAAAGAGGGGCAGAGTGCCCATTTCTCAGAGTAGCCAACCGCAGTATTTCCTTGTGTTGACCTCGGCACCAGTCAGTCCCTCAAACAAAGTGGACCTGATACTCTATCAACCACTGGATCTTTTATTACCAAATTATAACCTATAACGTGCTTCTACACCTGCATTGCTTGCTGTTTGGGGTTTTAGGCTGGGTTTCTGTACAGCACTTCGAGATATTAGCTGATGTACGAAGGGTTATATAAAATAAACTTGATTGATTGATATAACCTGACATATTTCTAGGTTACCACATTTGCTGGATTGAAAAACACATTTGGTTTCAAAGAATTTCCTGTGGTACAAAATCTGACTTTCAGCTGATGTATTTTGGGTTTACGGACAGGTTTTTATCATGTTAGCCGCTGCTCAGTGATGCTCAATAAAAGGGTTGTTTCTCATCAATAGTAAAGCGTTGAGTTTTACAGCACTTTGACAATTGATATTGGCCTTCATTTCCCTCATGTAGGAACTTCCCTAAATGAGGTATTTACTTCTAAATCTTATTCTTTGGCTTGACCGTTTTATTGAAGGACATGGTCCCTCTGTGTATGTGAGTTGTAGGTCAAACCTATTACATCAGGTTGTTCTTATATTGATTAATCGATACTGTGAACTCGCTGATTAATCAATAGACTAATAGTGTTTACTATACCGTGTACACTGAGTGCACAAAACATTAGGAACACCTTCCAAATATTGAGTTGCACCCCCTTTTGGCCTCAGAACAGACTCAATTTGTCGGGGCATGGACTCTACAAGGTGTAGAAAGCATTCCACAGTGATGCTGCCCCATGTTGACCCCAATGCTTCCCACACGTGTCAAGTTGGCTGGATGTCCTTTGGGTGGTTGACCATTCTTGAAACACACGGGAAACGGTTGAGCGTGAGAAACCCAGCAGTGTTGCAGTTCTTGAGACTCAAACCGGTGTTCCTGGCACCTACTACCATACCCCGTTCAAAGGCACTTCAATATTTTGTCCTCTGAATGGCACAATCCATTTCTCAATTGTCTCGAGGATTAAAAATCCTTCTTTAACCTGTCTCCTGCCCTTCACCTACACTGATTGTAGTGGATTTAACAGGTGACATCAAAAAGGATCATAGCTTTCACCTGGTCAGTCTATGTCATGGAAAGTGCAGGTGTTCCTAATGTTTTGTACACTCAGTGTATAACGTCATGTAGCTGTGGCATTCTGTTCTCTCAATATTTGATCACGTAGGTGAATATAACAGTGATAAAATGTATAAGTTACATCAATTGTTTTGGGACATGATACGGTGTGTGCAATAAATACTTTCATACACATTTGGGACTGGTGTTGGGAACACTTGGAGATGTTGAACTGTCCATATAGACTATAGGAACTCATTTTTAGTGTATGGCTCCTCTGGCAATTTCATTCAATTATAAATCCAATGTAACCACACTGCCGTCCTCTTGTTCCATACAACCATTTTTTTTTTATTACTTTGTATCCCTTTCCACTCACAGCCGGTGTCATCCCATAAAGGGTTTAAAATGGCAGATTTTGTCACTGATAAGTGCCTCAATTGGAATGCAGTGGCTGTACAGTACCTCCATTCCTCCCGCTGATTAGGCAACTTTTACACATTTTGTTGTTGTGAGGGAAACGCTGTAAATCAATGTGTTCTGAAAGGTGACACGTTGAGGATTATAAGAAATACCATACAAACAAACCACACACCCCCGTTAGTCCAAATGTGCACTTCACTTTTCCTTAGTGTAAATCACCTGAGCTTTTAAATATAAACATTTATGATCGCAATGTTTGATCCACAGTTACAAGGATGACATGCAGAATGCATGTGCTTTTTATAGTTCTTCTTTTAGAAACGTTTACATTCGGCCCTCTCCATATAGGCCGATTTCACGAGTGTAAAAGGTTAAGTTAATATTGCTTTGGTATTCTGGTCATAACATAAATATGCAATACCTGGCATCTATTGATTTGATAAAGCAAGGTTTTCCTTCATGAAGGAGCTACAGTATATTGTTTAGTCCATCCTGACACCTTGACTTTTTGCAGGAGCTGATCACAGCGTGGTACATTGGCTTCCTCTGCCTCATCCTGGCGTCCTTCCTGGTTTATCTGGCAGAGAAAGAGGACAACGACCAGTTTGAGACCTACGCAGACGCGCTGTGGTGGGGCCTGGTAAGTCATCACTCTAAGCCTTGTCTCACTGGTCCTCACAAACCACGCTCAGCAGTTGTTAATAGGACAATGTTAGCATGTCCCGAAAAAACACTCAGTGGATGGAAAAGAGATTTGTCAGCAGGTCCCACAAAACACTCAGCACTCTTTTTTATAAGATCATTTCTGCGGGTCTCCACAAAACATTCAACGCTTGTTTAAAGCCAAATATCTGCGTGTCCCCATAAAAATATCCGGTGCTTAGTGCTTGACAGAAGAATTTCATCAGGTCCCCACAAAACACCCAGCATTTCTTAATAGGATCATTTCTATGGATCCTCGTAAAACACCCAGCATTTCTTAATAGGATCCTTTCTATGGGTCCTCCATAAAACACCCAGTATTTGTGTGAAATCGAAATCTAAAGGATATTAGTGTGATTCAACATGCCGTGGTATTTAACCCACTTGTCACACTTCCACAATTACCATGAAGTTGAATTACATTTAATAGCTCTTTTTTATTTAACTAGGAAAGTCAGTTTAGAACAAATTCTTATTTACAATGACGGCCAAACCCGGACAATGCTGGGCCATTTGTGTGCCGCCCTATGGGACTCCCAATCACAGCCTGGATTCAAATCAGGGACTGTAGTGACGCCTCTTGCACTGAGATGCAGTGTCTTAGACCGCTGTGCCACTCGGGAGCCCAGATGAAGAAACACTTTGAATATTGATAAAAGATGTAATTCAAGATGTCTGCCGATTGCCTTCTCAGATCACCCTGACTACCATTGGGTATGGAGACAAGTTTCCCATAACGTGGAACGGGCGTCTTCTGGCCGCAACCTTCACCTTGATTGGAGTGTCTTTCTTTGCACTTCCTGCAGTAAGTTAAAGACTATTGATTTGTGAAGAAATGGCTGAGCTAACTTATTAATGTGCACTGAACGCAAGGAAGCGGAGTGCTTATAGGAAACTCATGATGAGTGCCTGAAGCATCTGCAATTTGATAGTCAAGTGTTACTCTGAAGTAGTTCACTGGACTTGGCAATTTTAATTGTGAATCGATAATGTTTTCCAAAGGCTTGTTGTTGTGACTAATGGTTTCTCTGTATGTTTAAGGGTATCTTGGGCTCTGGCTTTGCCTTGAAGGTCCAGGAACAACATCGACAAAAACACTTTGAGAAGCGGCGGAATCCTGCGGCAGGGCTTATTCAGGTGAACAAAGTAGGGCGCTTACCCACTCAAAAAAACAATTTTTTTTTGGAGTGTTGGTATCCTGGTGGGGGACCTTAGACCATTACTGTGAATTTCACAGTACTCTTTGAACTGAAAATAACCATTTCAGGGTATGCTTTTCAAGACACGTTGTACATGATGTTACCATGCTCACTTGTTTATATGTCGCAAAAAGTTCCATGTGGCACACACCTTGTCACAATACCTGGTACTCTAGTCCTGGATCCTGGACCCACCTCTTAGTCAACTTCTATAATTCATTTTGGGCAGTATTCTTTTTTGGTTTTTACAAAAACCTAATACCCTTGCCTTTCTTGCACTGACACTCATGCTTGTCTTTTCTAGCACTGACTTTTCTGATAGCTGCTTTATTGAAAAGTTTTTCTTGCTAAGACTGGGATACGTGGTTGTCACACCTCGCTACCTTAAAGTAACTGTCCAGTATTTCCAGATTTCTATGAAATATGACCTATAATTAATTACAATACTAGTGAAATAGTTTTCCTTCCAAAAAAAGGTAATACTGTACACGTAAAGATTTGTATGATCTCATTCATTTCAAAGCGCTCTCAGAGCACCGAGATAGATAGCAGCAAAGTGAACATAAAGAAAACGCCGTAGTCATTACCTACCCTTCAAAACCATGACCTGCTCTCTCCCTCGCGCGCACTTTCTATTTATCTTACTCCCATTCCCTCGCTCTCTCTATTCTTCTCTACCTCTTCCATGTATTATTCATCCATCTCTCTATCCTTCTCTATTTCATCTCTCTCTCTTTCTGTCTCTCTCTCTCCTCCCTCAGGCCGCGTGGCGCTTCTACGCCACCAATCTCACCCGGCCAGACCTGGAGTCGACGTGGGATTATTACGAGCGCACCGTGTCCGTGCCGATGTACAGGTATTGATCATATAGTAAATCAGCGCCTAGATTTACATTGGGCCTGTCTGCACCTCTCTAGTGTCCAGGATCGATCCCAGCTCTAACCTTTGCCCACTGTTTATCCACCTCAACCTGAAGGTTAATGAAGACGTCCAATCAGGATCTGCGTAGGGGCTAAAGGGCTGATGGATTCCTAGTCCAAGCCAATAGACATTTACCTCATTTATAATAATGAATTCCATTTAGCAGCTTTTATCCGAAGTAACTCACAACAAGCATGCGCTACCAGCTCAACCACAAAAGACCATATGAATTCATTTCTAAAGCATGACATTATTATTATTATTATAGAAATACAGTGCCTTCAGTGTAACGGTCGTCGTAATCCTTCTCCTCGGACGAGGAGGAGAGGCGAGAAGGATCAGACCAATATGCGGAGTGGTTTGTGTCCATGATTATTTATTAACAAAATAAACGGAACACTAACGAAACAAAAAGAGAAACGAACCGACAAACAGTCCCGTGTGGCACGAATACAGACACGAGATACAACCACCCACAACCACACACGTGAACCCCGGCTGCCTAAGTATGATTCTCAATCAGGGACAACGATTTACAGCTGCCTCTGATTGAGAATCATACCCGGCCGAACACAAACAACCCGACATAGAAAAATAACACATGGACAACCCACCCCAACTCACACCCTGACCAACCAAATAAAAACAAGAAAAAGGAAAAACAGGTCAGGAACATGACATTCAGAAAGTATTTAACCCCTTGACCTTTTCCATATTTTGTTGTTACAGCCTGAATATATGTGATAGAAGATAACTGAGAATATATAAACAACGTTGTAGTTACTACACAATACTAACATATATGACAGAGTGAAAAGGAAGCCTGCACAGAATAACAAGTATCACTGCAAACAGGACGCATGTTTTGTAAGGCACTAAAGTAATACTGCAAAGAATTAGGCAAAGAAATTACATTTTGTACTGAATACAAAGTGCTATGTTTGGGGCAAATGAGAAATAATAATACAACAAATAAATACACAATGATAACTTGGCTATATGCACGGGGTGCCAGTTCGGAGTCGATGTGCAGGGGCATGAGGTAATTGAGGTAGATACAGTTGAAGTCGGAAGTTTACATACACCTTAGCCAAATAAATTGAAACTCCGTTTTTCACAATTCCTGACATTTAATCCTAGTAAAAATTCCCTGTCTTAGGTCAGTTAGGATCACCACTTTATTTTAAGAATGTGAAATGTCAGAATATCAGTAGAGAATCATTTATTTCAGCTTTTATTTCTTTCATCACATTCCCAGTGGGTCAGAAGTTTACATACACTCAATTAGTATTTGGAAGCATTGCCATTAAAGTGTTTATCTTGGGTCA
The DNA here is from genome assembly GCF_029448725.1 of Salvelinus fontinalis. Classification (NCBI taxonomy): domain Eukaryota; kingdom Metazoa; phylum Chordata; class Actinopteri; order Salmoniformes; family Salmonidae; genus Salvelinus; species Salvelinus fontinalis. The sequence continues at coordinate 257,184 of NW_026600252.1, forward strand.
AACGTTTCAGGTAGCCTTCCACAAGCTTCCCACAATAAGTTGGGTGAATTTTGGCCCATTCCTCCTGACAGAGCTGGTGTAACTGAGTCAGGTTTGTAGGCTTCCTTGCTCGCACACGTTTTTCAGTTCTGCCCACACATTTTCTATAGGATTGAGGTCAGGGCTTTGTGATGGCCACTCTGATACCTTGACTTTGTTGTCCTTAAGCCATTTTGCCACAACTTTGGAAGTACGCTTGGGGTCATTGTCCATTTGGAAGACCCATTTGTGACCAAGCTTTAACTTCCTGACTGATGTCTTGAGATGTTGCTTCAATATATCCACATAATTTTCTTTCCTCATGATGCCATCTATTTTGTGAAGTGCACCAGTTCCTCCTGCAGCAAAGCACCTCCACAACTGCTTCACGGTTGGGATGGTGTTCTTCAGCTTGCAAGCATCCCCCTCCAAACATAATGATGGTCATTATGGCCAAAAAAAATGTTTTGTTTCATCAGATCAGAGGACATTTCTCCAAAAAGTGTGATCTTTGTCCCCATGTGCAGTTGCAAACCGTAGTCTGGCTTTTTTTTGGCGGTTTTGGAGCAGTGGCTTCTTGCTTGCTGAGCGGCCTTTCAGGTTATGTCGATATAGGACTTGTTTTACTGTGGATATAGATACCTTTGTACCTGTTTCCTCCAGTATCTTCACAAGGTCCTTTGCTGTTGTTCTGGGATTGATTTTCCCTTTTCGCACCAAGTATGTTCATCACTAGGAGACAGAATGCGTCTTCTTCTTGAGCAGTATGACGGCTGCGTGGTCCCATGGTGTTTATTCTTGCGTACTATTGTTTGTACAGATGAACGAGGTACCTTCAGGCGTTTGGAAATTGCTCCCAAGGATGAACCACACTTGTGAAGGTCTACAATTTTTTTCCTGGGGTCTTGGCTGATTTCTTTTGATTTTCCCATGATGTCAAGCAAAGAGGCACTGAGTTTGAAGGTAGGCCTTGAAATACATCCACAGGTACACCTCCAATTGACTCAAATGATGTCAATTACCCTATCAGAAGCTTCAAATGCCATGACATCATTTTCTGGAATTTTCCAAGCTGTTTAAAGAGACAGTCAACTTAGTGTATGTAAACTTCTGACCCACTGGAATTGTGATACAGTGAAATAATCTTCCAACTATTGTTGGAAAAATGAAATGTGTCATGCACAAAGTAGATGTCCTAACCGATTTAACAAAACTATAGTTTGTTCACAAACTTCTTGTTGAGTGGTTGAAAAACAAGTTTTAATGACTCCAACCTTAGTGTATGTAAACTTCCGACTTCAACTGTATGTAGATATAAAGTGCTTTCGGAAAGTATTCCGACCCCCTGACTTCTTCCACTTTTTGTTATGTTACAGCCTTGTTCTAAAATTGATTAAATAAAAAAAAATCCTCAGCAGTGTACACACAATAGCCCATAATGACAAAGCGAAAAAACAGGTTTTTAGAATTTGTATTTAAAAAAACAACAGATACCTTATTTACATGAGTATTCAGACCATTTGCTTTGAGACTCAAAATTGAGCTCAGGTGCATCCTGTTTCCATTGATCATCCTTCAGATGTTTCTACAACGTGAATACTAAGTAAATGGTCTGAATACTTATGTAAATGTGATATTTCAGTTTTTTATTTTAAATAAATGAGCAAAAATGTCTAAAAGCCTGTTTTTGCTTTGTCATGGGATATTGTTTGTAGATTGATGAGAAAAAAATTATGTCCTGGGCCATACGCACTAGCATCTGTACCGTCTTACAGTCGGATGCCAAGCAGTTGCCATACCATGTGGTGATGCAGCTAGGGCTGTTGACCGGATTACCGCCACACCGCAATAAAATTGTGGACTGTATTGTTATGCATACTGGATGGACTGGGTTGTCTTATGCTACGCTCCAAAACTTCTATCTACGAGTCTGGGAGAGAACGTATAACCCTAGGAGATGCATTTGGTTCATTGATTGTACATTTGTATAATTTTCAATAGTCTAGTAATAGGGAATGTTTTATATTTATATAATTAATATACTGACACATGACCTTTCAGCTACAGAATATCACCACCATGCGTTTCCATCTCCTTCATTCCTTTCTCAAGCACATAGAGGGGTTGTCAACAGTTTAGTGAAATATGTATTGTGAAAACATTTGACTATCGATGTTCCCGAAGCACTGGGTAACTGCAGGAACAGGGCTGGAGAGCCCGTGACATACAGAGTTTGGTCGGTATATCACCTGTCACGCAGCGAGCGCATGCTCCTCAAACAGTGGTTGATGTGTGGAGTGAAATCTGTGTTTTTTAGATTTCTTTCTCAGCTGCTCATATTAAGCACATTTCCATGATTAACCCGAAGTATCCTGTCCGCCATCCTTGAAATAACGTAGCGGCGGAATGCGCACGTCCTCCATTATTCGAGTGCTCATGGATGACATGTCTTTTTTCCCTTGCCCCCGTTTTTCCCTTGCCCCCTCCTGCCCATTGACGGGCCATTCTAAATCGAAACTAATTTGACATATTAGTAAAGAAAAGATTCATTTGAGAATAGTCCGATGGGTGAAAATATGATCACTTGATGACTGAATAGCTGTGCAGCCTGAAGCAAGAAACGGAGGCCAAGCTTTTTTCCCCTGACTTTCTCAAATCATCAATAGCCTTTAGTTGCATCATGCATTCCATATATGTTTTGATTTCTAAGACATTCTCTAAGGGTTGTATCATTCACAACGAAAGTTGCCAAGTAACTCTAAATCTAGCGTATAGGACCTGTTTCAAAGGATCACTTTTATGCTCAACATAAACACTTCATATGCGCACATGCTCCAGAATGGGAATAATATCCTTTCTATTTTATTCAGCTAAGTTCAGTTATATTGTTTTTAATATAAAATCAATCAAATCAATCAAATGTATTTATAAAGCCCTTTTAACATCAGTCGATGTCACAAAGTGCTATACAAAAACCCAGCCTAAAACCCCAAACAACAAGCAATTCAGACGTAGAAGCCCGGTGGCTAGGAAAATCTCCCTAGAAAGGCAGGAACCTAAGAAGAAACCTAGCGAGGAACAAGAGTCTGAGTGGTGGCCAGTCCTTTTCTGGCTGTGCTGGGTTGAGATTATAACAGTGCATGGCCAAGATGTTCAAACGTTCATAGATGACCAGCAGGGTCAAATAATAATAATAATAATAATAATCACAGTGGTTGTAGAGGGTGCAACAGGTCAGCACCTCATGAGTAAATGTCAGTTGGCTTTTCATAGCCGAGCATTCAGAGTTAGAAACAGCAGGTGTCGTAGAGAGAGAGTCGAAAACAGCAGGTCCGGGACAAGGTAGCACGTCCGGTGAACTGGTTAGGGTTCCATAGCCGCAGGTAGAACAGTTGAAACTGGAGCAGCAGCACGACCAGGTGGACTAGGGACAGCAAGGAGTCATCAAGCCAGGTAGTCCTGAGGCATGGTCCCGGGGCTCAGTCCCTCCGGGAGGGGAGGGAGAAAGAGAGAATTAGAGGGAGCATACTTAAATTCACACAGGATACCGGATAACACAGGAGAAATACTCCAGATATAAGACTGACCATAGCCCCCCGACACAAACTATTACAGCATAAATACTGGAGGCTGAGACGGGAGGGGTTGGGAGACACTGTGGCCCCGTCCGACAATACCCCCGGACAGGGCCAACCAGGCAGTATATAACCCCACCCACTTTGCCAAATCACACGCCCCCACACCACTAGAGGGTTCAACCACCAACTTACTACCCTGAGATAATGCCGGGTATAGCCCACAAAGAATTCCCCCACGGCACGAACCAGAGGGGGGCGCCAAACCCGGACAGGAAGACCACGTCCGTGATTCAACCCACTCAAGTGACGCACCCCTCCTAGGGATGGGATGGAAGAGCACCAGTGACTCATACCCCGTAATAGGGTTAGAGGCAGAAAATCACGATGAAGAGGGGAACCGGCCAGGCGGAGACTGCAAGGGTGGTCCGTTGCTCCAGTGCCTTTCTGTTCACCTTCACACCCCTGGGCCACACTACACTCAATCATAGGACCTACTGAAGAGATGAGTCTTCAATAAAGACTTAAAGGTCGAGACCAAGTCTGCGTCTCTCACATGGATAGGCAGACCATTCCATAAAAATGTACCTCTATAGGAGAAAGCCCTGCCTCCAGCTGTTTGCTTAGAAATTCTAGGGACAATAAGGAGGCCTGCGTCTTGTGACCGTAGGGTATGTGTAGGTATGTACGGCAGGACCAAATCGGAGAGATGGGTAGCAGCAAGCCAGTGTAATGTTTTGTAGGTTATTAGTAAAACCTTGAAATCAGCCCTATCCCTAACAGGAAGACAGTGTCGAGGCTAGCACTGGAGTAATATGATCACATTTTTTGGTTCTTGCCAAGATTCTAGCAGCCGTGTTTATCACTAACTGAAGTTGATTTACTGCTTTATCCTGGTAGCAAGAAAGTAGAGAATTGCAGTAGTCTAGTCTAGAAGTGACAAAAGCATAGATTAATTTATCTGCATCATTTTTGGACAGAACGTTTCTGATTTTTGAAATGTTACGAAGATGGAAAAAAGCTTTACTTGAAATGGTCTTGATATGTTCGTCAAAAGAGAGCTCATGGTCCAGAGTAACGCCGAGGTCCTTCAGTTTTATTTGAGACGACTGTACAACCATCGAGATTAATTGTCAGATCCAACAGAAGATCTCTTTGTTTCTTGGGACGTAGAACTAACATCTCTGTTTTGTCCGAGTTTAAAAGTAAAACATTTGCCGCCATCCACTTCCTTATGTCTGAAACACAGGCTTCCAGGGAGGACAATTTTGGGGCTTCACCATGTTTCATTGAAATGTACAGCTTTGTATCGTCCGCATAGGAATGAAAGTTAACATGATGTTTCCGAATGACATCACCAAGAGGTAAAATATATAGTGAAAACAATAGTGGTCATAAAACGGAGCCTTGAGGAACACTGAAATGTACAGTTGATTTGTTAGAGGACAAACCATCCACAGAGACAAAATTATATCTTTCCGACAGATAAGATCTTAACCAGGCCAGAACATGTCCGTGTAGACCAATTTGGGTTTCCAATCTCTCCAAAAGAATGTGGTGTCAAAAGCAGCACTAAGGTCTAGGAGCATGAGGACAGATGCAGAGCCTTGGTCTGACGCTATTAAAAGGTAATTTACCACCTTCACGAGTGCAGTCTCAGTGCTACGATGGGGTCTAAAAATGAAGCGTTTCGTATACATTGTTTGTCTTCAGATAGGCAGGGAGTTGCTGTACAACAGCTTTTCAAAAGTTTTTGAGAGGAAAGGGAGATTCGATAATTTTTTATGAAAGTTTGGCTTTTTCAAGAGAGGCTTTATTACTGCCACTTTTAGTGAGTTTGGTACACATCCGGTGGATAGGGAACCATTTGTTATGTTCAACATAGGAGGGCCAAGCACAGGAAGCCACTCTTTCAGTAGTTTAGTTGGATAGGGTCCAGTATGCAGCTTGAAGGTTTAGAGGCCATTACTATTTTCATGAATGTGTCAAGTGATATGGGATTAAAAAACTTGAGTGCCTCCCCCCTTGATCCTAGGTCCTGGCAGTGTTGTGCAGACTCAGGACAACTGAGCTTTGGAGAAGGACGCAGATTTTAAAAAGGAGTCTGTAAAATAATGGCACAGGACTTATAAGCATATATTTTCAGCTAAATGAACAAGCCTATGGCATTGAGCATTGCCAGATAACATACAGTAAACCAACTCATATTCTGTTCTTCTAAAATAAATTGTTATTCATATCATAATGTTTCTTTAGACCTGACTAAAATAAATAATGGATTTATTGTGATGGTGTATATTAAATAGATTTATTATACTTTTTAAATGTAGATGTTCTAAAGGCGCACATCAACGGCTTGAATGCAGCTTGTATGGGTGGAGGTCTGGAGATGCTAAACTTGTTTATGTTAATTAACAGGCTATTGCCGTGAGACCGCCACAGCCCTAGATGCAGCCAGTCAAGATGCTCTCAATGGTGCAGCTGGAGAACTTTTTAAGGATCTGAGGGCACATGCCAAATATTTGTCAGCCTCCTGAGGGGGAAGAGGCATTGTCGTGCTTTCTTCACGACTGTGTTGGTGTTTGTGGACCATGATAAGTCCTTAGTGATGTGGACACCGAGGAACTTGAAGCTCGGGACCCACTCCACTACAGCCTTCAATGTAGATGGGGGTGTGCTCGGCCCTCCGTTTGCTGTAGTCCACTATCAGCTCCTTTGTCTTGCGGGAGGGAGGGAGAGGGAGAAGTTGTTGTCCTGGCACTACACTGCCAGCTCACTGACCTCCTCCCTATAGGCTGTCTCATCGTCAGTGATCAGGCCAACCACCATCATGTCATCAGCAAACTTAATGATGGTGTTGGAGTCCTACGTGGCCATGCAGTCGTGGGTGAACAGGGAGTACAGGAGTGGATTAAGCACGCAATCCTAAGGGGCCCCCGTGTTGAGGGTCAGTGTGGCGGATGTGTCGTTGCCTACCGTCACCACCTGGGGGCCCCGTCAGGAAGTCCAGGATCCAGTTGCAGTTGGAAGGTGTTCAGTCCCAGGGTCCTGAGCTGCTTGGAGGGCAGTATGGTGTTGAATGCTGATATTACAGAATGGGAGAGGTTTAAAATGTCAGTGAAGACACTTGCCAGCTGGTCAACGCATGCTCTGAGTACTCATCCTGGTAATCCATCTGGCCCTGCTGACTTGTGAATATTAACCTGTTTAAAGGTCTTACTCACATCGCCTATGGAGAGCGAGATCACACAGTCGTCCGGAACAGCTGCTATTCTCATGCTTGGTTGCTTGCCTCAAAGCGAGCATAGAAGAAATATAGCTTGTCTGGTAGGCTCGCATCACTGGGCAGCTCGCAGCTGGGTTTCCTTTTGTAATCCGTGATAGTTTGCAAGCCCTGCCACATCCAATGAGCATCAGAGCCGGCGTAGTAGGATTCGATCTTAGTCATGTATTGAGATGTACACTGCTCAAAAAAATAAATAAATACTCCTTTATTGGGGGTGTCTTGCTAATTGCCTATAAGTTCCACCTTTTGTCTATTCCATTTGCACAACAGCATGTGAAATGTATTGTCAATCAGTGTTGCTTCCTAAGTGGACAGTTTGATTTCACAGAAGTGTGATTGACTTGGAGTTACATTGTGTTGTTTAAGTGTTCCCTTTATTTTTTTGAGCAGTGTATATATGTATGTACTTACGGTAATGAAGTCGGTGACTGATGTGGTAATGTTATCAGATGAATCCCGGAACATATTCCAGTCTGTGCTATCGAAATAGTTCTGTAGACTAAACTTCGCTTCATCGGACCACTTGACCACCGTATTGAGCGCGTCACTGGTACTTTCTGTTTGAGTTTTTGCTTGTAAGCAGGAATCAGGAGGATAGACTAATGGTCAGATTTGCTAAATGGAGGGCCAGGGAGGGCCTTGTATGCGTTTCTGTGTGAGGAGTAAAGGTGATCTAAAGTTTTGTCGCCTCTAGTTGTAAAGGTGACATGCTTGTAAAAATCAAGTAAGACGGATTTCAGTTTCCCTGCATTAAAATCACAAGCCACTACGAGCGCCACCTCTGGATGTGCATTTTCTTGTTTTCTTATGGCTATATACAGCTCGTTGAGTGTGGTCTTAGTGCCGCCATCAGTTTGTGGTGGTAAATAGACAGCTATGAAACATGTAAATAGTATGGTCTGCAGCTTATCATGAGGTATTCTAAATCGGGTGGACAAAAGACTTCCTTAACATTAGAGATTGCACACCAGCTGTTGTTAACAGAGACAGACACCTCCCCTTAACCTTACCAGAAGCTGCCATTCGGTCTTGACGATGCATAGAAAAACCTGCTAGATGTATATTATCCATGTCCTTGCTCAGCCACGGCCCAGATAAACATAGGATATTACAGTGCTTCAGGTCCTGTTGATAGGATAGTCTCGAAAGGAGCTTGTCCAGTTTGTTCTCTAGTGATTGTACGTTCGCCAATAGACTGGACGGTAGAGGCGGTTTATTTACTCGCCGGCATAGTCTCATCAGGGAGCCTGCTCGTTTGCCTCTCTTGCGCCATCTCTTCCTTTTTTGAGTCCCGGGGATTAGGGCCTGGTCCAGAATGAGCAGTCCACAGCTGCTGACTCATTGAAGTAAAAATCGTCAATCAAATTTTATTTGTCAATTGCGCACAATACAACAGGATCTGTGAAATGCTTACTTAGAAGCCCTTAGCCAACAATGCAGTTTTAAGAAAATATAGTTAAGAATTGAGGTTAATGATCACTGTTCTGATATCCAGAAGATGTTTTTGGTCATAGGAAATTATGGTAGAAATATTATGTGCAAAGTGCAAAAAAAAGTTAATATCAGCGTAAAGAAAACGTGCAAAATAGCAGAATTGGTCAGCTATCCACTGCAGCACTATCTTCTCATCATATTAGATGCCCAGTAGCGCGCACACTCGCACTCGCTGTCACTCTCTATCTTGCTCTCGCTCTCTTGGCATAGCACTCAAAAACACAGCACGGCATACCATTATATACACACACACACACACACACACACACACACACACACACACACACACACACACACACACACACACACACACACACACACACACACACACACACACACACACACACACATACACACACACAGATGAAGACAAATGAAAAAGACTGATGTTTTCAAAATTAATTTTGATGAATTATGGTTCACAATTTCAGTTAGTTTGTGACTATTTGGTCCCCTTGGTGATGTCACAGGCTTGTCTAAACATATTGGTAGTAATTAGTCTTTGTTAATATGAATGTTCTATGCCAGGTGTATAGATGGCCAACTTGAGCTTGAGTATTGATTGATGGCTGAAGGGAAAAAGGCAAATGGGCTTGCAACTGGGCCATATTTGATTGTCGCATAGTGGGCCCAGGGCCGAAGGACTGGGTACTTTTTACCTCATCTGCAGGGAAAGGTTTCCATTGGATAGGTACAGCAAGTCTTAGATACATTTAAAGTGTGCCTGTCTTATAAGGAACAGCAGGCTACTTTGAAAGTTGGGGTGTCAAATTGAATTCAAGGGCTGTATGACTACAGTGAAGTTTAATCGAACATTATATTACGTAAGACAAGTATCTTTTACAAAACTTTGGACGATTAATGATCGGGATAGTAATTGCAGTTGTTTGTTACTGTGTCACATTCTCTTATCTGCATTCCAAAAAAATTATGAAAATGCCATCTTAGTTCTGGTTACAGGGCAATTGAAAACATCCTCACAGAATTCAAGGTCTTGGTAAGGAGGCATATGAAATCAAGTAAAATTGAAATCTACAACCTACTACCCATAAATGGCCTACTACCCATAAATGGCAGGGATTGCATCGGGAATAATATACATTCATATAGAACAGTTGAAACAAAACCAAGCCATTCTATATGCAGTAAAGCTGTGCTGGGGTATGTTTTCTTTTCTTCCTTGTAACACCAACACATCTTTTGTCTTTTATTTATAAGTAGACTGATCCCGCCACTAAATCAACTGGATCTACTAAGAAATCTGAAGAGCAAGTCGGGACTGTCATTCAGGTCAGAAACAAAATCCCAATTCATCATCTCCTAAGATCTGTATAACATTATGAAACATTATGGAAAATATAGTGTGCTACTATATCTACAAAAAATATAGCGTCAATACTACTATGTCAGATTTGACAGATTATTGACAATTGAATGTACTGTATGTGTCTGTTTGTTTTGTTTGTTTGTTTGTGTGTGTGTGTCTTTGTATCCTGACCAAACAGGAAGGAACCCCAACCGGAGCCCTCCCCAAGGTCAGTATCAAAAACCTTATCTTACAACGAGGTCAAAATAATAAATTTCACTCATCTCCATCCCAAATTTCTGGTCAGTTCTAAAGTCGACACTGAACCTGAAGACTGTTCAAAACAGTCACCAACGTTGAGAGTACCAGCCATGTCACTAAGGTGACCAACACTCGACCAAACAAGTCCTACTGTCTCTAGTTTGATCACATATTGACTATTTCACGGTTATATGGTCAGGCGCAGCGAAGAATAACCCAAGAATGCTTCAGCTGGCCCAGAATAGAGCAGCACGCCTTGCCCTTCACTGTACTTAGAGGGTTCATATCAACACTATACAAATTTAACGCAACGCACAGTGTTACAGTGCGTTCACACCTCTTCATTTTGTTGTGTTACAGTTTGAATTGAAAATGGATTAAAATTAGATTTTTTTTTTTGTCACACACATTACCCCATAATGTCTAAGTGAAATTATGTTTTTCAAAATAAAACATTAACAAATGAATAAAAATGTAAAGCTGAAATGTCTTGAGTCAATAAGTATTCAACCCCCTTGTTTTTGCAAGCCTAAAGTTCAGGAGTAAAAATGTGCTTAACAAGTCACATAATAAGTTGCGCTGACTCACGCTGTGTGCGATAATAGTGTTTAGCGTGATTTGTGAATGACTACTGCATCTCTGTACCCCACACAAGCAATTATCTGTAAGGTCCCTCAGTCGAGCAGTGAATTTCAAACACAGATTCAACCTCAAAGACCAGGGATGTTTTCCAATGCCTCGCAAAGAAGGGCACTTATTGGTAGTAAAAAAAAATAAAAGCAGACATTTAATATCCCTTTGAGCATGGTGAAGTTATTAATTACACTTTGGATGGTGTATCAATACACAGAGTCACTACAAAGATACAGGAGTCCTTCCTAACTCAGTTGCTGGAGAGGAAGGAAACTTTATCATGAATACAAAGTGTTATGTTTTAGGCAAATCCAATACAACACATTACTGAGTACCACTCATATTTTCAAGCATAGTGGTTGCTGCATCATGTTATCGGTATGCTTGTAATCGTTAAGGACAGGCACATTTTTCAGGATGAATAGAAACGTAATAGAGCCAAGCACAGGCAAATTCCTAAAGGAAAACCTGGTTAAGTCTGCTTTCCACGAGACAATGGGAGATGTATTCACCTTTCAGCAGGACAATGACCTAAAACACGAGGCCAAATCTACACTAGAGTTACTTACCAAGAAGAATGTTGGCCGTGTTACAGTTTTGACTTAAATCTACTTGAAAATGTATTGCAAGACCTGAAAATGGTTGTCTAGCAATGATCAACAACCATTTTGACAGAGCTTGAAGAATTTTGAAAAGAATACTGGCCAAATGTTGCACAATCTAGGTGTGGAAAACTCTTAGAATGTACCCAGAAAGACTCACAGCTGTAATCACTTCTAACGTGCTTCTCCAAAGTATAGACTGAGGTGTGAATACTTATGTAAATGAGATATTTCTGTATTTAATTTTCAATAAATGTGCAAAAATGTTTTTGTAGATTGGAGAATGTTTTTTTATCAATTTAATCAATTTGGAATTCAGGCTGTAACACAACAAAATGTGGAATAAGTCAAGGGGTTTGAATACTTTCTGAAGGCATTTTATATAGAGATGTGGTTACGTGGAACTCCCATCTCATTGTACAATCTGCTAAATGAGCTTTAAAAAACAAATAAAACAGTACCTCATGACCCACGCCTCTCCCCTCTCTGATCTAAATAACTTGTTTGTATATACAGTGCACCCCTTAACTTCTAACCACATTTTGTTACATTACAGCCTTATTCTAAAATTGATTTAATAATGTTTTGCCCTTCTCAATCTACACACAATACCCCATAATGAAAAAGCGAAAACACGTTTAGACATTTTTGCCAATGTATTGCAAAGAAAGAACAGAAATAGCTTATTTGCATATGTTTTCAGACCCTTTGCCATGAGACTTGAAATTGAGCTCAGGTGCATCCTGTTTCCATTGAGCATCCTTGATGTTTCTACAACTTACACACACCTGTCTGTGTAATGTCCCACAGTTGACTGCATGTCAGAGCAAAAACCAAGCCATGAGGTCGAAGGAAGAGCTCCGAGACAGGATTGTGTCAAGGCACAGATTTGGGGAAGGGTACCAAAAGAATTCTGCAGCATTGAAGGCCACCAAAAACACAGTGGCCTCCATCATTCATAAATAGAAGAAGTTTGGAACCACCAAGACCCTTCCTAGAGCTGGCCGCCTATCCAAACTGAGCAATCGGGGGAGAAGGGCCTTGGTCAAGGAGGTGACCAAGAACCCGATGGTCACTGACAGAGCTCCAGAGTTCCTCTGTGGAGATGGGAGAACCTTCCAGCTTCCAGAAGGAAAACCATCTTTGCAGCACTTCACCAATCAGGCCTTTATGGTAGAGTGGCCAGATGGAAGCCATTCCTCAGTAAAAGGCACATGGCAGCCTGCTTGTAGTTTGCCATAAAGCACCTAAAGGTCTCAGACCATGAGAAATAAGATTCTCTGGTCAGATGAAACCAAGATTGAACTCTTTGGCCTGAATACCAAGCGTCACATCTGGAGGAAATCTGGCACCATCCTTACGGTGAAGCATGGTTGTGGCAGCATCATGCTGTGGGGATGTTTTTCAGCGGCAGGGACTGGGACAATAGTCGGGATTGAGGAAATGATGAACAGGGTCAAAGTACAGAGAGATCCTTGACGAAAACCTGCTTCAGAGTGCTCAGGACCTCAGATTGTGGCAAAGGTTCACCTTCCAACAGGACAACGACCCTAAGCACACAGCCAAGTCGATGCAGGAGTGGTTTCAGGACAAGTCTCTGAATGTCCTTGAGTGGCCCAGCCTGAGTCCGGACTTGAACCTGATCTTATATCTCTGGAGAGACTTGAAAATAGCTGTGCAGCGACACTCCCCATCCAACCTGACAGAGTTTGAGAGGATCTGCAGAGAAGAATGGGAGAAACTCCCAAAATGTGGGCCAAGCTCGTAGCGTCATACTCATGAACACTTGAGGCTGTAATTGCTGCCAAAGGTGCTTCAACAAAGGGACTGAATACTTATGTAAATGTGAGATATATATATTTTTTTTTTGTGATAATTTCTTAAAACCTGTTTTCGCTCTGTCATTATGTGGTATTGTGTGTAGATTGATGACGGGGAAAATAAACAATTCAATCAATTTTAGAACAATGCTGTTACCTAACAAAATTTGGAAAAAGTCAAGGAGTCCGAATACTTTCCGAATACATTGTAGATGTTGAAATGTATATTTGCAGAATGGTATGCTGATGTGTGTGATTATATTTATGTATGCTGATATGTACGCTACTGTTCAAAAGTTTGGGGTCACTTAGAAATGTCCTTGTTTGTGAAAAAAAGCAATTTTTTTGTCCGTTAAAATATCATAAAATTGTTCAGAAATACAGTATAGAAATTGTTACTGTTGTAACTGACTACTGTTGCTGGAAACGGCAGATTTTTTCTTCTTCATGGAATATCTACATAGGCGTACAGAGGCCCATTATCAACAACTATCACTCTTGTGTTCCAATGGCCCGTAATACATTCGAGTGTCTAGTTTGAGAAACAGACGCCTCACAAGTCCTTAACTGGCAGCTTCATTAAATAGTACCAGCAAAACACCAGTCTCAACGTCAACAGTGAAGAGGCGACTCCGGGATGCTGGCCATCTTAATCTGTTATTTTTATTGGCCAGTCTGAGATATGGATTTTTCTTTGCAACTCCGCCTAGAATGCCAGCATCCCGGAGTCGCCTCTTCACTGTTGATGTTGAGACTGATGTTTTTGGGGTACTATTTAATGAAGCTGCCAGTGAGGCGTCTGTTTCTCACTCAATATTATTATTTTTCACGATTCATTCAGGACAATCCGTAATCATGGTAGCACACACATTAATGTCGAAGTTTAATCTGAAACACAGCCAAAACAAACAGCAAATGCGTCCAACATGTTTGTAGAGTCTCAAGCTTGATGTCATCATTGGGTGCAAGGAATGTGGGACCAAATGCTAAACTTTTGACTACTTTAATACACATACAGTGCATTCCGAAAGTATTCAGACCCCTTGACTTTTTCCACATTTTTTTACGTTACAGCCTTATTCTAAAATTTATTAAATTGTTTGTTTTTTCCTCATGAATCTACACACAATACCCCATAATGACAGTGAAAACAGGTTTCAGACGTATTAGTCTTATTTCAAATGTATGTAGCTCTGTCCTTGAGCTGTTTTTGTCTATCAATGATTTGTATTATGTTTTGTGTGGTCCCCAGGAAGACTAGCTGCTGCATAAGCAACAGCTAATGGGGATCCTAATAAACAAACAAACTGCTTTGTATTCAAGGGATGCGTCCCAAAATGCACTATTTAGAAATTCACAACATAGGGAATAGGGTGCTATTTGGGACACAAACAAGGACACAACAACAGAGAGCCTGTGGGCTACCTACTGACACTTTATTTTTTTTAACCCATCCAATTTCTCACTAATGCTGCATGATGGCGTGACGTCAATGACAACGTTATTGTCACGCCCTGACCTTAGAGAGCCTTTTTTATGTGATTTGGGTGTGATTTGGGTGGGCATTCTAGTTTTTCTATTTCTTTGTTGGCCGGGTATGGTTCCCAATCAGAGGCAGCCGTCTATCGTTGTTTCGATTTATTAAAATATGTGGAACTCTACGCACGCTGCGCCTTGGTCCATTCATTTCGACGAGCATGACAGTTATTTATAAGCGTGGCACAATGTTGTGCTCTGCAATATAGTGCCCATATTTACTCAGGTGATTCAGTCATACAGTCACCAATATGTTGAGCTCATGAGTGTGAAAAGGCCTGGGTAAGGTGTTTGTGTTTTAGACAAGTTCTATAAAATGAGAAGATTTATTGAACAGCGTATTTTAACTGATTACTTACCGCCAAGTAATTAGAGTAACTTGTGAGGCGTTTGTTGTGACACTCCGACAATATTGATTGGGGCTGAATGAATGCAATACCAAAACATTGTACGGCTAGTAAACCAAAGATGTGCATGGTGTGCATGAATACACAGAACAATACTGACTTGTATTGATTGAGTGGCGATAGCATGACATATCTCCTCTCAACGTCTCTTGATCCCCTGACCCCTCCAGTCAGAAGGTCAGCCTGAAGGAGCGTGTTTTCTCCAGTCCCCGGAGCTCAGGGACCAAAGGGAAAGGTTCACCCCAGGGCCCCAGTGGACAAGGCAGCCAGGGTCAAGGCCAGGGGGGCCAACCCATTCACAGGTCCCCCAGCGCTGACAACAGCAATGAAGACAGCCCCAACAAAGTGCCCAAGAGTTGGAGTTTCGGAGAACGCAGCCGGGCACGTCAAGCCTTCCGCATTAAGGGCACCGCCTCGCGCCAAAACTCGGAAGGTAGGAGTATGTTTACACAGTGTGTTTCTGTGGTACTTGATATGTTGAGTTCCGTCTAGCTTTTGAATGATGTGTTATTCTTTGTGGCTTTAGTGTTGCAATGTCATCCATGCGGCCGTCTTGGAAATTAGTTTGTTGTGTGGTGTGATGCGCTGTGAGAGTTCAAATTGCATGTTGTGTTATGTGCTGTATCTTTTGTTGCTCTATTCTTTCCCGGGTTTCATACTTTTTTTTCTATTATCTGTGGTATCTTTGTTACCTTTCTGTTTGGTTCATTTGAAACAAACTTGGAACAGTACAATTAGAGAAAGACATACAGTGTGGTGATTTTATTCTGCTGATGTAGTTGCTGTTTTAAAGTTAGGTGACAATGACAAGTTATAACAATGGTCATAATGCCACTTAATGCTATCGTAAGGATTTGGTTAGATTACTCTGACTATAGCAGGTTATAACAAACCTTTGAACTGATGATGACAGTGTAATTACTGTTGTCCTCTATATAGCTCT
This sequence comes from Salvelinus fontinalis, assembly GCF_029448725.1. Lineage (NCBI taxonomy): Eukaryota > Metazoa > Chordata > Actinopteri > Salmoniformes > Salmonidae > Salvelinus > Salvelinus fontinalis. The sequence continues at coordinate 273,065 of NW_026600252.1, forward strand.
ATAAAACAGTTTCAAGTCGAACTCATGAGTTCTCATTACATGTCTTATAACAATCCTAGTGGTAGTATATTATTAGCATTGTCACCACCCCTTGAAGTATTTAGATGTCACGTCCTGACCATAGAAAGCCTTTATTTTCTATGGGATCATACTTAAGTAGCATTTTTTCCACCTGTGGGTTATGGGATATTGTTTGGAGTTAGTGCACTTTGCACCTCTGTAGTCACGGTTTGTTCGTTTTATTGTTTTGTTTTGTTAAGTTTCACTATTAATAAAGCATGTGGAACTCTACATTCGCTGCGACTTGGTCCATCTCTACAAACGACCATGACAGAATATCCCATCAATAAAGGACCAAGCAGCGTGCCCAGGAGAAGGAAGTATCCTGGACTTGGGAAGAGATTCTGGATGGGAAGGGATCCTGGACTTGGGAAGAAATCCTGGCAGGACAGGATCGCCTTCCATGGTGGGAGCCGCAAGCGGTGAAGGAAGGACAGCGACGACGACAGGGTTCGCGGCCACAACGCAAGCCCAAGAAGCAGCCTCAAAATATATTTTTTTTGGGGGGGGGAACACGGGGTGGTCGGCAAAGTTGACGTGTGAGTCAGAGATTGAGGAGAAATATTGGGATAGATTGAGCGAGGAGTGGTTGGAGAAAGTTGAGGAGAGTGATGAGAGAGAGCTGTTGGTTTGGCTTAGTATGCACGGCATTTGCCCTGAGGAGCGTGTTAGCCGTCCGATGCCATCTGAGTCAGCTCCCCGTACTAGTCCTGAGAAGTGTGTTAAAGTTCCGGTACAATTGATGCCGGCTATACGCACCAGGTCTCCAGTACGTCTCCACAGCCCGGTACGTCCTGTGCCTGCTCCTCGCACTCTCCCTCAAGTGCGTGTCCCCAGTCCGGTGCCACCTGTACTGGCCCCATGCATCAGGCCTCTAGTGCGCCTCCACAGTCCAGTACGTCCTGTGCCTCCTCCCCGCACTCGCCCTGAAGTGAGTGTCACCAGTCCGGTGCCACCTGTACCGGCCCCACGCATCAGGCCTTCAGTGCGCCTCCCCAGTCCAGTACATCCTGTGCCTGCTCCTCGCGCTCGCCCTGAGGTGCGTGTCACCAGCCCGGTACCACCAGTGCCGGCCACACGCACCAGGCTTCCGGCGACGATCTCCAGTCCAGAGCTTTCTGCGACAGTTCCCAGTCCAGAGCTTCCGGCGACAGTTCCCAGTCCAGAGCTTCCGGCGACAGTTCCCAGTCCAGAGCTTCCGGCGACAGTTCCCAGTCCAGAGCTTCCGGCGACAGTTCCCAGTCCAGAGCTTCCGGCGACAGTTCCCAGTCCAGAGCTTCCGGCGACATTTCACATTCCGGAACCTCCGGCGACATTTCACATTCCGGAACCTCCAACGACGGTCCACGGTCCGGAACCTCCAACGACGGTCCACGGTCCGGAACCTCCAACGACGGTCCACGGTCCGGAACCTCCAACGACGGTCCACGGTCCGGAACCTCCAACGACGGTCCACGGTCCGGAACCTCCAACGACGGTCCACGGTCCGGAACCTCCTGAGACGGTCCACGGTCCGGAACCTCCAACGACGGTCCACGGTCCGGAACCTCCTGAGACGGTCCACGGTCCGGAACCTCCTGAGACGGTCCACGGTCCGGAACCTCCTGAGACGGTCCACTGTCCGGAACCTCCTGAGACGGTCCACTGTCCGGAACCTCCTGAGACGGTCCACTGTCCGGAACCTCCTGAGACGGTCCACTGTCCGGAACCTCCTGAGACGGTCCACTGTCCGGAACCTCCTGAGACGGTCCACTGTCCGGAACCTCCTGAGACGGTCCACTGTCCGGAAACCCCTGAGACGGTCCACGGTCCGGAACCCCCTGAGACGGTCCACGGTCCGGAACCTCCTGAGACGGTCCACGGTCCGGAACCCCCTGAGACGGTCCACGGTCCGGAACCTCCTGAGACGGTCCACGGTCCGGAACCTCCTGAGACGGTCCACGGTCCGGAACCTCCTGAGACGGTCCACGGTCCGGAACCTCCTGAGACGGTCCACGGTCCGGAACCTCCTGAGACGGTCCACGGTCCGGAACCTCCTGAGACGGTCCACGGTCCGGAACCTCCTGAGACGGTCCACGGTCCGGAACCTCCTGAGACGGTCCACGGTCCGGAACCTCCTGAGACGGTCCACGGTCCGGAACCTCCTGAGACGGTCCACGGTCCGGAACCTCCTGAGACGGTCCACGGTCCGGAACCTCCTGCGACGGTCCACGGTCCGGAACCTCCAGCTCCATGGAAGGAGCCTTCCCCCGCGCCAATGCCCAGTCCGAGCACGGCGTCCAGTCCAGCTCCAAGGCAGTAGCCTTCCTCTGCGCCGATGTCCAGTCCTAACACGGCGTCCAGTCCAGCTCCATGGCCGGAGCCTTCCCCTGCGCCGATGCCCAGTTCGAGCCCGGCGTCCAGTCCAGCTCCAAAACAGGAGTCCTTCTCTGCCCCGATGCCCCGTCTAGACACGGCGTCTAGTCCCGCTCCATAAAGGGAGTCTTCTTCTGCACCGAGATCCAGTCCAGGTACGGGGTTCAGCCTGGGTCCATGACTGGATCCGCGGGATGAGCGGGTTCTTCGGCCCGCAGCAGAGCCACCACAAAATGGTGGATCCGAGAGCTGAGCGTGTTCTTCGTCCTGCACCAGAGCCGCCCCCGATGCTGGCGGATCCGCGGGATGAGCAGGTACTTCGTCCCGCACCAAAGCCGCCCCTGATGCTGGCGGATGAGCGGGTTCTTCGCCCCGCACCAGAGCCGCCACCGACACTAGATACCCCCCCTAACCCCCCCTAACCCTCCCACCTTTGGGGGGGGGGGGGGGGGGGGGGGGGATACTGTCACGTCCTGACCATAGAAAGCCTTTATTTTCTATGGTAGAGTTGGTCAGGGCGTGACTAGGACGTTTAGTCTAGTTTATATTTTCTATGTGGGGTTCTAGTTTGTTTTTTCTATGTTGGTTTATTGGTATGATTCCCAATTAGAGGCAGCTGACTATCATTGTCTCTAATTGGGGATCCTACTTAAGTAGCATTTTTTCCACCTGTGGGTTATGGGATATTATTTGGAGTTAGTGCACTTTGCACCTCTGTAGTCACGGTTTGTTCGTTTATTGTTAAGTTTCACTATTAATAAAGCATGTGGAACTCTACATTCGCTGCGTATTGGTCTATCTCTACAAACGACCATGACATTAGATGTTCAAGTCTTAAAGTGTTTAAGTGTTACTGTTAATTAAGCATAGATATTAAACAGCATGGCAGCATATGTTTTCCCTACATGAGGCAGTTCTGTTAAACATGTCCGGTCTGTTTTATGTGTCTGTATTCATGCAATTGTTGCTTGATGGTGTTTTCTCTGTACGTTGACAGAAATTAATCATTTGATGCACACTAGGCAAAACGCAATCCTCATCGATTCCTTTTCGTTTCTCTATTTGACGGTGTGCTAAAGTGCTGATTGAGATGCAGGATGAAGAATTCAGACAGAAGAGCTCACCAGGTCAGGAAAACAGAGATGCTTGTTTCAACATCCACGATCAACACACCGATAAGCAATATATAAAGGGATTTATTACCTCATGTTCAGATATGCTATCATGTTTTGTTTTTGGTTTGGTATGCTTTTTGGACTGATTTCCCAGACACAGAAGCCCAGTTCCTGACTAAAAAGTGTGCTCAATAGAGAATCTCCATTTAAAGTGCTTTCCAGTCCAGGATGAGGCTTAATCTGTGTCTGAGAACCCGGCCCATGTTTGGAATTTTGTTTTTTTAATTTGTTCCATTTGGCAAACAGCTGTAAAGAAGTTAGAATATAGTTTTTATTCTATATAGTCTATTTTTATTTGTTGAAAATAGCGTCACCTTCATGTTGTCTGTTTGATTTACTTTGTTTTTGTATATGATAACATCATCATAAACCATGTACTGTCCATACTAATCACCAGAACTCATGCGAATAATCAGATTTAGACCGATTCTTCTAATTTCATGTCCAAATTCTCCCAATGTGTCTAAAATGTATGGTGTAGCTCAGTGGTTCCCAAACTTTATACATTTGCGTGAGTTTTTTTTCTCACCCGAGTAGCCTCGTTTCACTGCCAAAAATAAACAATCTAGTGTTCAGCGAAATAACAACACAATGTCAAATACAGGTAGCCTAGTCGAATAATTAACATCCAATCAAATTATCCGTTACTCTCTCATGGGAATTCCACTAACGGTCCGTATGTAGCCAAACGTAGCTGCTGCTCATTCCGTTTGCTCGGAAATAGATAAATGGTTAAAAAAAGTAAGGCGTCCATAGAGACACGTACCAGCTCTACTGGTAGTACTGCTAATACCAGCAGTACTACACCTACGCCTGTCGACGACACAAGTTGTTCTGCTTCCACGAGCACATTCAAGCTCCTGGTATAAGTCCTTTAAGTTTATGGGGGGGTCAATTAAGGAAGACATCCTCTTCTGCAAACCACTGGTAACCAGGACAACAGGAGAGGATATTGGACAGCTTTGTGACATCAAATGGACTTTGGTGGTCAAGATGTGTTGGCATCTATACTGATGGCGCAAAAGCCATGACAAGGAGACATAGTGGAGTGGTAACGCACGTGCAAGCAGTTGCTCCCGATGCCACTTGGGTACACTGCAGCATCCACCGAGCGGCTCTTGCTGCCAAGGGAATGCCTGACAGCTTGAAATAAGTTTTCGACACTACAGTGAAATGGTTAATTTTTTTAAAGCAAGGCCCCTGAACTCTTGTGTATTTTCTGCACTATGCAATGATATGGGCAGCGACCATGTAACACTTTTACAACATACAGAAGTGTGTTGGTTATCAATGGGCAAAGTACTGACACGTTTTCTTTACTCACCATAATTTTCACTTGTCTGACCGCTTGCATGATGACGAGTTTCTCACACGACTGGCTTACCTGGGTGATGTTTTTTCTTGCCTGAATGATCTGAATCTAGGATTACAGGGACTCCGTAACTATATTCAATGTGCGGAACATAATTCAGGCTATGATTAAGAAGTTGGAGCTCTTCTCTGTCTGCATTAACAAGGACAACACACAGGTCTTTCCATCATTGTATGATTTTTTGTGTGCAAATGAACTCAAGCTTACGGACAATGTCAAATGTGATATAGCGAAGCACCTGAGTGAGTTGGGTGCGCAATTACGCAGGTACTTTCCCGAAACGGAAGGCACAAACAACTGGATTCGTTATCCCTTTCATGCCCTGCCTCCAGTCCACTTACCGATATCTGAACAAGAGAGCCTCATCGAAATTGCACAAGAGGTTCTGTGAAAATGTCATTTAATCAGAAGCCACTGCCAGATTTCTGGATTGGGCTGCGCTTCGGGTGTCCTGCCTTGGCAACTCGTGCTGTTAAGACACTGATGCCCTTTGCAACCAAATACCTATGTGAGAGTGGATTCTCGGCCTTCACTAGCATGAAAACTAAATACAGGCACAGACTGTGTGGAAAATGATTTAATACTGAGAGTCTCTCCAATACAACCCAACACTGCAGAGTTATATGTGCATCCTTTCCAGCACACCCTTCTCATTAACCTGTGGTGAGTTATTCACTATTTCCGATGAACAAGTAAGGTTTAATATGTAAGATGGTTAAATAAAGAGCACAATTATTGATTATTTTATATTATTATTTGTGCCTGGTCCTATAAGAGCTCTTTGTCACTTCCCACGAGCCGGGTTGTGACAAACTCACACTCATTCTTATGTTTAATAAAGGTATCATATAGTGTGTGTGTGGCAGGCTTACAATGATGGCAAAAAACAACATTTGAGAGTGCGCTGACCCTGGTGCTAGAGGAGGTACGCAGCTGGAGGTTGAATGTTTGAAGTGGTACGGGACTATAAAAAGTTTGGGAACCATTAAGCTACACAATACATTTTAGACAATTTAGGAGAATTTGGACATGAAATCAGAAAAATCTGTCTAAATCTGATTTCTCACATCAGTTCTGGTGATCAACCAGATGAAAATAATTCTAAATGATGCTTAAAACAATTTTCTAAAGTCATGAAATGGAGTTAAATTAGTGCCAAAAACTGAGTGTGCATGTAATCAGTGTTGTGCACATATCAGTCTCTCATTGATTTCAGTCTCATGCCATTAGCTGATAACTGTTGCAAAATTATTTGGCTAAATTACAGCAATCATTTAGTAGCATGGTTAAAATATCATCTCAACCCCAGTAACAAGCCATAACAATCTGTCAGTTTATAGTAATGACTGTTACTGACCTCTGTTGATATGTCTGTTACGTCATGCAAATTATTAGCTTGGTAAAACAATGCAATTCGTTTTGGATTCCCAGGCTAGCAAAAAAAAGTTTTTTTATAGTACTCAAGTAAACTGTTACATTTAAGTTAGCCTGACATGATACGTCTATAACATAATCATGACAAATTATAGTGTCAAAATGATGACATAAAACCTGTCGTGATGTCATTACCATTTTGCAAAGTGACATAACACTTACAAAGCGAGAACTGTAAGAAATTTTAATCTGATTGTATGTTTCGTCACTTCATAATGCCATCTGGGCTTACATGTAATGGTATACTGTAGCAGGCCTTATGTCAGTTCTATGGCAGCCTTATGAAGGCATTATGATGCTGCATTTACTCATTTCCACTGCCCGTAACTCTAATGCAGCAACCAGTTGTGACTTGGGAAGAATCTTCAACTGCACACCTTTGGAAAACAAAAGATCCTACATGTTACAAAGTGCAGTTGTGAGATACCTACTGATCATTTATCACAAAATTTACAAATGTTTCATAATTGTAACACTATGCACATAATATGTTCAAGTATGTGACATTATATTGATCTATCCTTTGGGGAAAGACTTTTGAATATACTGATTTGGCACTATTTGACTTTTGTACAATATATCACATCTTGTCATATCTAAGCAGTGGAATTAATTCAAATCTGACAAATATACCAATGTGTATACTTCTAAATAAGTTGGCAGCGTTAAAGAGTTGCTGCTTTAGCCTCATTTTGATACTGTATCAGTTGGGTCATGTTCATATGAAGCCATAGCTTAAACGGCTTTGGAACCTTGTTTTCAGAGTGACATTTTTGATTGAGTTTGCTAGCTAACTTATTTAACATCCGATAAATATTTCCACAGCATTGTCACTGGTTGCTGCATGACAGTGTAGGGTTTTCACTGTCAAATGACCATTGTCACAACATTCCTTTTCACAATTTTGCATTCAAAACAGTGACTGCAACCAGTATGAAAATTTTGGTAACACTTTCTGTGAATGAGTATGTTTTGCATTATAATGGATTTTGCGTATTTCTTAAGGGGTTATTAAAACCTGTTGCTGCAGTCCTTCCTTCTTCAGGCCATTCCACTAACTCCTGTACCAAACTACATTTGATGCCCATCATTTTTACTTATCACCCCTCCCTTTCACGATGCAGATCTGGCCAATACCCCTGCAGTCCTTATTGCATTGTACCTTCAGAGAAGTTCTGTAATACATGACCAGATACCCACTGAGACAACTGAATATCACCACTGCCCTCGGGTTCTTTACATCATGATATTGTATATAATTTCCGAATAAGCCTGTTTTTTTTGGTGATTGTATTATGATTTTATCCCACAATTTAACCAGGTTTATTTTATTGTCTTTTCCTTCTCCTCTCCACCTCCTTTGCAGCAATTGAGGGGTTAATCAGTAAGAAACAAATCCCATGTCTGCTTGGGGGATGGCCACCAGATCAAAATGAATAAAAAACAAGTGTTTATATGATTGAAGCAATATAATGCATGCCCAACTGTAGACCCATTCCATGAGCACAGTAATGGGTGGGCCCCATCATTTTCATAATAGCCCACTCCAACTACAAGCAAGCAGCCCGAAAGCCATGCACTCAACTCAAAATGGCTGCCGCTGTTGCATTCTAACCTGCATGAAGGAAGCTGTCCGATCTCTGTCAGTTGGCCTTCGGCGCCCACTAAGGGCCTTTGAAGCACAGCACTATAGAACCGTGACACTAGATCCCCTCCCCTTAAAATGGAAGCCATGTTGGGGGAAGACGTGATGCAGTTTCACGGCTCTGTATTTTGGTTGGCATTAGGCGCACAATGTTTTTGTCCGTTGGAGTGAAACTGGGATAAGTCAGTGCTGTGGCCCAAAATGATTGACGCCTTCAGGCAAGTTCAAGCTCTTTATTTGTCCATACAGATATATTTCTCAAGCTCAGAGTTCACATACTTGAGCTCAGAGACATACTTGATTATGCTAGATACACATACTACATACACTAGATACACAGAACCAAAGATGAACAAAGCCTCTTGCACACCATAAAACCATTATGGTCTTGAAAAGGGAGAAATCCTTACCATCTCAAATACAATGAACGCCAACATTGAAATATATAGGGAAGGATTTACCCAGCCTTGTCACCAGTCTGAACCTCCAATTTCACTGATGCAATTTGCTGACAACTTGAGTCTGGCCTTTAGATCCCAAAAATAGAAGAGCAACTATTACAATAATTGAAAGTTAAATGTTTAACTGCACAAGCCAATATCCAAACTCCTTCTCTGCTCCCCCCCCCCCCCCCCTACCAGTCAAATTTACAATAAATCCAGTGACTCAGTCACACACAAAAAAAGTTTGATATTGAAAGGAGTATATTGTATGCCTAATATAATGAATTATATACAGTAGGACCGATTTACAGTGTAACACTGTTTCCACTATTAAGTTTACTTCAAGATATAGCTAGATATATTGATTGCAGAGTTAGCTGTCCTGCTATGGCTTGTATATAGGTGCCTATTGAACCTCATATAGGCACATAGTCCCCCTTCTGCCATAATAGGCATTTAGCAGTTTGAAATACTTCAAAGACTTTCTCTGCATCCCACTCTGAATAAGCATACACCTTGAACTCAAGTGTCTCAAACTGCAGATTGACTAGGCTGTGGTCCACTTCAGTGGCCTGTCTGCTGACTGTCTCAGTGTCATGCACAACGATGCTAGCTGCTAGCGTAGCTTAAGATAAGAGCACACTGGCTTCGGCATGTCACGTCAAGCCTCCGTATTTAATATTTTTGGGCCACAGTAGTCAGGTAAAGCCATTAACCTCAGAAACTTGTACCGCTATGTCCCCCCTTCCTCCCAATCCGCTTTCCTTTTTCTTACCCTGCATCAGCAAATGAGATGAACCAACACTGCCATTAACCTGCCCTCGATTCGACGCCCAATCCCACACTGTAACCCTGGGCTGTGCAAGTTAATAGCCGTGCCTTCGCTTGGTTCCATGCAGACTGACATCCGTAAAGACTGAATGAGTCGAGGTTAGGGGAGAGTGCAGGTGACAGTTGAGTGTTTCCATCCGCCCCATGCCACAGGAACACGCTAACACCGGAGCTCTCGTGTGCTTGTTGTGTTTCGTAGAAGCCAGCCTCCCTGGAGAGGACATAGCAGACGACAATAAGAGCTGCCACTGTGAGTTTGTCCCTCAGGACCTAACTCCCGGACTCAAGGTCACTATCAGGTCCATTTGGTAAGCCAAGACAAGTTTTGTCTTTCAGAGTGTGTCTGGGTCAGGTCAATCTCTTTCTCTCATTATCTGTATGAGTTATTTTACCCAGCACTGGTATATTCAAGTTTGGGATATTCATATCACCCTCCTGCTCTTCAATCTCAATCTGGGAAAATTGATTTACACTGTTATACAGACATGTAAAAAGTTGAATTGAGATACCCCATGGCCCACATAGTTGTCCCCAACCCAATATAGTGATCTATGAAATGTTCCATTTAAAATATCCTATTGAGGTTGTGTTCATATCTCAAACGTCTCTCTCCTCAGCATTATGAGGTTCATGGTCTCCAAGAGGAAGTTCAAAGAGAGCCTGCGGCCGTACGACGTGATGGATGTCATAGAGCAGTATTCAGCCGGCCACTTGGACATGCTGGCCCGCATCAAAAATCTCCAGTCCAGGCAAGATAACCTCCCTCCTATTCTCTCTCATTCTCTATCTCACTCTGAGACCTGTATTGATTGCGTATGTCTTCACACCGCAGGGGTAAAACTTGGTGGAAGCACCTTTTGGAAACCATTACAACTGTGAAACATTTTGAAAAGATTCTACCAACCTTCACAATACATCAAAATTGCTCAAGCTCAGTACATTTAGTTGGGAATCATTGATAGACAGCAATATTCAAACCTTCAAGCAGATTTAAGTCAGAACTCAAACTGAACCACTCAGGAACAATCAACACCTCATGGAAAGCCATTCAAAGGTGTTGTAAGGACTGGGTGTCAGAGTGCGAAGTCAAGTGCAGGAAACAGCAGGTGCAATAACAAATGTTCTTTAATGAACACTGAGAAACTAGGCCACCCTTCTATACACTGGATGTTCTCATAAAACAACCCCAGACACGGGGGGAAACAAACAGTCCAGATACAACGTAGATCGAAAACAAAAACCACTCTTACCAACTAACAATCCCGCACAAAGAAACGGGCGGGCCGGCTGACTGATAAGCCCAACTAATTACAAACCTAATACAAAACAGGTGTAACCAATAAACACATAAGGAGGGGGAGAAAAGGATCAGTGGCAGCTAATAGGCCGGTGACGACGACCGCCGAGCGCCACCCGAACGGGAAGGAGAGCCTGCCTCGGTCGGAGTCGTGACAGGTGTGGCATTAAAATATGTGTAATTGTCCTGCTAAAAATTTTAACTCTATCCCAGGGTTAGGTTTTCAGAAGACTATCGTGAGTTTTCTTCTAACTTTTTAACTGTGCTTTGCTACTTTCATAATTCTTCTGATCCTGACAAACCTCCCAGTCAATTGGACTGAAATAGGTGCCGGTACTATTTTGACTGCTATTATGATTGTCTGTGTATTTCATATCCTCAAATAGTTAAAACACTGTCAGTTCCACGAGCATTTGGCTACACCTGCAATAACATCGCTAAAACACGTGTATGTGACCAATAAAATTTGATTTGATTTAAATGCCAAAGACAAACAAGAGGTTTTGAGTGTTCCTGGGTGTTCCACAGGGGCGTAGGCATGGGTGGGCGTGGGTGGGCAGAGGCCCACCCACTGGGGAGCCAAGCCCACCCAATCAGATTAAGCAAAAAAATATAAAAAATTATAATAATTATGCTCTACTTGTCAGTGTTATTTGTATTTTTACCTAAGCACAGTACTTGACTTGGGCAGGAGCTCACCGGAACTGAGTACCTTTTTCTTCTGCTTGACTTCTTGCACCTCCTATAGAATATTAGCTGAAAAGTATTGAGGAGTTTCTGCACCTAAATATAAACGGTACCGGCACCTATTTCAGTCCAAGTCAAGCACTGGCCTAAACATGCATAGCAGTGGGATAGGGGTGGGAAAACGAAAGGGATATGTGTTGACAATAATAATAATAAATGATATTTGTCAGATGCCTTTCAGGACACTCAAGGACTTCTTACATAAAATCTAGTGCTGTACTTAAAATATTTTTAATTTAGGGCTATGTATTGAATTTGAATTATGCTTGATTAGTTACCTGGAAAAAATAGTAAAAGGAAATTGTTTAAAAAAACAATCATCTTATCAATTTCAAAATAATGAGTGTGTTCACTTCGCACTGATACAATATGCAGTAAACAGTAGATATCGCTGTGTAGGTTAGGCTACACTGTGTAGGCTACTCACCGTTAGCTAGTTAGCTAAATGTCCAAACAAAGCTCACTGTTCAATTTTTTTCAAGAAAGGATGTTGAAGAATTTGCAAAGTTATGTGATATCAGTGATTTTACCATGAAGGCCCTCCATTCCCCCTATATATCAATCACTGATTGCATTGATTTAATCGAGGACCTTAAAGACAGTGTCAGAATTATCAGAGACCATGATCAGCATCCCAAAGGCCAGCATCCCGTCGCCTCTTCACTGTTGACGTTGAGACTGTTTTGCGGGTACTATTTAAGGAAGCTGCCAGTTTAGGACATGTGAGGCATCTGTTTCTCAAACTAGACACTCTAATGTACTTGTCTTCTTGCTCAGTTGTGCACCAGGGCCTCCCACTCCTCTTTCTATTCTGGTTAGAGCCAGTTGTGTGCTGTTCTGTGAAGGGAGTAGTACACAGCGTTGTACGAGATCTTCAGTTTCTTGGCAATTTATCGCAAGGAATAGCGTTCATTTCTGAGAACAAAAATAGACTGAGTTTTAGAAGAAAGTTATTTGTTTCTGACCATTTTGAGCCTGTAATCGAACCCACAAATGCTGATGCTCCAGATACTCAACTAGTCTAAAGAAGACCAGCACCATTTTCAGCTGTGCTAACATAATTGCAAAAGGGTTTTCTAATGATCAGTTAGCCTTTTAAAATGATAAACTTGGATTATCTAACACAGCATGCCATTGGAACACAGGAGTGATGGTTGCTGAAAATGGGCCTCTGTACGCCTATGTAGATATTCCATAAAGAATCCGCCGTTTCCATCGGCAATAGTCATTTGGGACATTAACAATGTCTACACTGTATTTCTGATCAATTTGATGTAATTTTAATGGACAAAAAATTTGCTTTTCTTTCAAAAATAAGGACATTTCTAAGTGACCCCAACCTTTTGAACAGTAGTGTAATTACAAAAAATGTGTAGACAATCACATATACTGTATCTCTCTATGATGCGTGGGAATACTTTGAAACAGATTTCCAAAATGAAATCACTTAGAGCTGAATTTCGGTGTTTTTACAGTCTTTTATGTCCAACAATTAAAAAAAAAAAATCAGTGGCCAAATACAATATTGTTACTTTTACTTAACCAGGTAAGTTACTGAGAACACATTCTCTTTTATAACAACAACTTAAATGCTTTGTTGTCACACAATTCATAGCTAAATTCAATTCCTTAAACCTATTGTTGACGATGTTATGATAGTCTGTCAATCAAATATTCCTAAACCAAATGGCATGTTAATGCCGTGAGCAAACAGCCCCTATTGGCTGGAATCATTAGATGATTAATAATTCATGATATTCCTGAGTCCCACCCACATCACTGTACCTCAAATAATTACAAGAAAAGATCAACTCACAATACGGATGACGATTCAGTGACGATAAGTGGCTATTTCAATGAAACGTTGATGTAGTCTGTTTCTTTCCAACTGTCCTGTATGCATGTTAATACAACTCTTATCGAGCCAATTAGCATTTGGTCAGACCTGCTCCATGCATATTTTATGATGTTTAAGAGACTTACCACAAAGGGTCCAATTTCCAGGGACACAACCCTGATACCATGACCAAGCTCATTTTTCATGAGGTTGTTCTTACCAAGTGAACCCAGCCATTTTATTGTTGTTGCAATTATGGAGTTGTGAGTTTTGTTCCCCCAAAGGTCAGAACGCATTGAATCTGAATTCAACGTCTATACGCATTACACAACAATAGTAAGTGTCTGTCCACCATGGATAACACAAGGCGACATCTTGAGCATTCAGTCTCATCTCAGGGGCATCGTTGTCAAATAAGTACAATATATGTTGTGAGTTTACAAATGGTACCACATATATGTAAATATATTCCTGCTTAGAATTTAAAAAAAATTCAACTTTAAAATCTCTTTCTTAAAATGATGGCTTCACTGACATATCATACAGCTACAGTATAGTGGCCGATTAATTTACCAAATGAAAACAGCAATGTGCTGTTTCACTATTGGCAAATATGTTTGGAATATATTTTCACTTATTTGTCCTTGTCTTTTGTCTCCTGGTTCTGTCGTTTTTGGTTTCGTTCATTTGATGTGTGCCTGTCGGACTGGTCCTTGTTGCGCCGTCATCCTGCATTGTGCTGGTGTCTTCTCTATTCACTTTGCCAGGATAGATAGGATTGTTGGTCCCCCTGGACCCTCAACTCCCCGCCATAAGAAGTATTCAACTGATGGACCCAAAGAGTCACCAAAAAACTCTCCTAGGTTAGGCCTCACCAGACCACATCTCTCTCATCAAGAGCTTAACCCTTAATTCATTATCTATTCTCTTGACAAGCAGCGAGAAACCTTTTTTTGTCTCGGCCTACTGTGACAGCGTGTGACTAGCGGTGTCTGTATCGCAATGTGATGCAGTGACTTGATCAAAGTGGCAAACATCTTGCAGCAACTATTCAGTTATTCTCAGCTAATAATTACTCAAACTCAGCGATTCATAGTCTCTCTGACGCCCTTTGAGTGCTGATCAGCTTTATACACATGTGTATACACATACACTGAGTGTACAAAACATTAGGAACACTTTCCTAATATTGAGTTGCACCTGCTTTTACCTTCAGAACAGCCCAATTCGTCAGGGCATGAACTATACAAGGTGTAGAAAGCTGATGTTGACTCCAATGTTTCCCACAGTTGTGTTAAGTTGTCTGGATGTCCTTTGGGTGGTGGACCATTCTTGATACACACGGGAAACTGTTGAGTTTGAAAAACCCAGCAGCATTGCAGTTCTTGACACACTCAAACCGGTGCGCCTGGCACCTACTAGCATACCATGTTCAAAGGCACTTAAATCTTTTGTCTTGCCCATTTACCCTCTGAATGGCACACAGACACAATCCATGTCTCAGTTGTCTCAAGACTTAACAATACTTTTCTAACCTGTCTCCTCCCCTTCATCTACACTGATTTGAAGTGGATTTAACAAGTGACATCAATAAGGGGTCATAGTTTTCACCTGGATTCACCTGGTCAGTCTCATGGAAAGAGCAGATGTTCCTAATGTTTTGTGCACTCGGTGTATCGAACTCGTATAATTCTTATTTTTCTTGCACTATACTGCGACAATCGTACTAGAGAATTAATGGAAAGTAGAATTAAAGTAAAAGAAGACTAACATGGTTTATCCAATAGTTAAGAATATGGTAAATGCTCCTGTAGGACATAGGAGAAGTGAAGCTCATAGGTAAGTAGTCAAGTCATGTAGCCGAGCAAAAAAGGGTTGTGCTGCTGATTTAAAAATGTTTTTATAAATACATTTCATTAATTGATATTGCCTGCAACGCATTGACAATGTGAAGGGCTTATATGTAAAGATAGCGAAATTCATTTACAGCCTATGACCTGTGAGGTGTCTATGAACAATACAGTAAATTCTTCAGTTTTGGATGCATGTTGGCATGAAGTGTATTGAAGCATGCCACATGATGCACAATCTACATTTTAGAAGTTGCATAGTTTTCTAATCTTGGCCGCTTCGGATGTTTGCAAAATTGGTACGCATGTTTTGCCTGACCATGGAGCCGTTCTGTGAATATTTTTTTTCTAGGATATTGCTCTCTTATTCAGATGTTTACAATGTCTAGTTCATTGCCAACCCACTTATAAGTAGGCCTCAGTCAGTTTTCAATCTTGCATAGATGTTATGGATGGTTTTTATACGGTTCATGGTGCTTTACAACCTGGTCTCAGAGCATTTAGTATTATTCTGTATGTAAATCCGGAACACTCCGTTTGGTATGATATGTTACGTTTGTATGCTATGTATTAATCTGTGGATGTGCATCATCCATTTCGTATGATATGTTGCGAATATTTTTTTTTTTTATGTGTTACGAATTTGCTAAATGTACAATATGTTACGAATTTGCAAACTTGCAAACTTACATGCTAAGTAAGCATTAGCTACCTGGCTAATGTTAGCTAGGCTAGAGGTTAGGGTTAAGTTTAGTAGTTAGGAGTTAGGTTCAAGGGTTAAGATTAGGGTTAGCTAAAAGGGTTAAGGTTAGGCTTAGGGGAAGGGTTAGCTAAAATGTAAATAGTTGTAAAGTATCTAAAAAGTATTAAGTAGGGCCTCCTGAGTGGCGCAGTGGTCTAAGGCACTGCATTGCAATGTTAGCTGTGCCACCAGAGATTATGGGTTCGAGTCCAGGCTCTGTCGCAGCTGGCCACGACCGGGAGATCCATGGGGTGGCGCACAATTGGCCCAGCGTCGTCTGGATTAGGGGAGGGTTTGGCCGGCAGGGATGTCCTTGTTGCACTAGCGACTCCTGTGGCGGGCCGGGCGCAGTGCACGCTGACATGGTCCCCAGGTGTGCGGTGTTTCCTCCGACACATTGGTGCGGCTGGCTTAAGTGTCAAAAAGGAGTGCGGCATTGTGTCAAAAAGCAGTGCGGCTTGGTTGTGTTTCGGAGGACGCACGGCTCTCGACCTTCGCCTCTCCCGAGTCTGTACGGAAGTTGCAGCGATGAGACAAGACTGTACCTTCCAATTAGATACCATGAAATTGGGGAGAAAAAGGGGTAAAAAATGTAAATACAAATCTATTAAGTAGTTGAAAAGTTGCTAAAATGGTAAAGTTGTCTGTGGTGAGATTCAAACACACAACCTTTGGGTTGCTAGACGATTGCGATATCCGCCCACCTGGATTCAGTCTTATGTAGCAAAATTTGAAATTGTTTTTTACATTATATAAAAGTAGAGACTCAGAGCTACAAAATTGTATATCAAACACTGCATTTGAGGAACAGCGGGAAAGTAATTCTGCTTTGGAACTTGTAAACACACTTTTGAGAAAATCGCCTGTGTAGAACTCTTCTTTGTCTACACCCATTCAGCACCGTTCACACCCTCATCCTAAGCTTTTTTGCAGACGTTTACTGACACCGGCCATATTCAGTGGGTGTTGTACACACGTCACGTAATGTCAGCTAATGAGCCAGCCAGCCAACGTTAGCTAGTTAAACAATAAACAGTGCCAACAATGCCACAGTGTTGGGAGCTAACCAACCATGTTCAATGTTAGCTAGCTAACTTTAGGCTCTAACTAGAACAACACACGGATCTGGAAAAGAATGTCAGCTAGGGAGCCAGCCAGCTAACGTTAGCTAGCTAGCTAACAGTACACTTTAGCTTAAGACATATAGCTTGCTAGCTAGGTAAACAATGTAACTAGTTAGGTAAACAAATGTAAGTTCACACACGTCACATAACGTTAACTAACGAGCCAGCCAGCTAACGTTAGCTAGTGAAACAACAATGAACAGTGCTAATAATGCCACAGTGCTGGGCGCTAACCAACCATATTCAATGTTACCTAGCTAACATTAGGCTCTAACTAGAACAGCAAGCGGCTCTGGGAAACTAATAATAACATCAGCTAGGGAGCCAGCCAGCTAATGTTAGCTTTAAATGAAACCCCTTTCTGTCAAAATTAGAAAACGTGTAATATCTGAAAATGTAATGTTAGCTAGCTAACGCTAGACTATCTTACCTGTATACATCATTGTGCATGGATGCGTCTCCCTGTCAGGAATGCCATGCCATGGTTGCCCTTAGTTTGAAGATGAAATCTGGAGACAGGTGTTTCCTCCATCTCTTTCGCTATCATACTCGAATTCCACTGATTTCAAAATGTGATCCTCCAGAAAGTGGAGAGCCACACTTATGCAGCTGCACAGAATACATTTTTTTTTTTTAAGTTGCGTTCGACAGAATTACCAACACAGACTGACGAGCTTCTATGGCAGTACAATCCAAACTCCTCTCTCGACATGTGGGAAGGTTCCTCTCTTTTTCTGTGGCTTAACCAACAAGGCTTGTAATTTAACAATTTTATTCGTATTTACAGATGGTATACAAGTTTGTTATTAAGGCACATGAAAGTTCGCATTTCTGCCAAGAAAAACACATTTTGATTTAAAAAATAAATAATTACGCTCAAACGACTCTCGTGTTAAGTCATGACTTGCGACATACGCCTAGTTTCCTGAATCCAGTCATATTTGAGTATCCCGGATTTACATTTACTATGTTACTTCTAGTCTGAGACCAGACGGTGCTTTAGGGCAATAAGTATAGCTGATCCAATATGTCCAAGCAATTTTTCAGTGACACTTTACTTGAAGCAACCTTCCCTTGAAGTGTAAACATTCGATTCACACTTTACTTTCAGAACGCATACAGAACCTTTGTCATAGCAGTCATAGAACCCTTGTCATGACTGATTGTGATAACTAGCTTTACACTTCTGACAACTGGCATAACAATGTTATAAAGCAGACCATCTGTGGCAACTATATTACCATCCCTGGCAATTTCATAGGGTGTTACGTCCTTTGTTAGAACCTGTAATACCCACTTAAGACAGGTATTATGTCATTCTTATAACAGCTTTCAGTAGGCATACAAACTTAAAGTAATGTATTGTCTTGCTGGGTTCAAGAGCCAATGAATGGCAATGATGAGTAGTTGAAAGAAAAGATGACCCTAACCCTGCACCCTGTAAGGCCCCGGGTCCTCCTTCTCCATCTCTCCGTATGCCATCCCATGCATGTGCCCATCCCACTCCCACTGTGCTCAGCGCTAGGCAGGTGAGAGCTATACCTGAGTGTGTGGTGCTCTCCTCTCTAAACCTGCACTAATCTACCTCTTGCAATAGGATCAGAGAATGTCTGGGGTTATATACATCCTTTTTCTTTAACTTTTGAAGGTTGATTTAAAAATATAAAAAAATGTTTCCTGCTGTGCCGGCTGTGTCAATTTCAAACAGGTTTTATTCAACACTATTGGCTTTATTCTAGACATTTCCCATTTTGTGTTTTGAATCGGTAGAGTTGACCAGATTGTTGGTCGAGGTACTCCGATCACAGATAAAGACCGTCCCAAAGGAACCACAGACGGGGGGGTTGAGGAGGACACAAGCATGATGGGGCGTTTGGGGAAAGTGGAGAAAAAGGTAAGGTATTCCATTTAGCAATTAATCGCAGTATTGACTGTGTCCATGTCTGTCCCTTGGGCTTTCCAATTCTCCATCACGTCATGGTGTCTTTCCTTCTGGGCAGGTCATGTCAATGGAAAGAAAGCTGGACTTCTTGGTGAACATCTACATCCAGCGCATGGGCATCCCCCAGTCGGAGACTGACGCCTACTTTGGGTCCAAAGAGCCCGACCCGGCACCGCCCTACCACAGCCCCGTGGACCACATGGCGAAGAGTGGCTCCATCCCCAAAATCATCCGCTCCAACAGCTCGGCCGGACAGAAGAACTTCGACCCCCCACCAGCCTGCTCCGGCCTAGGGGGCCACTGCCCCCCCTCCACCTCCTGGCAGCAGCACCCCGTCAGAGAGGTACACCAGCACAGCCAGGACAACTCCCCCTCCCCTGTAGGGGATCCCTCCCTGGTCCGCATCCCTCCTCCACCGGCCCATGAGCGCTCATCTGGAGGCCACAGTGGGAGCAATCGGGGGTCCCACCGCAACAGCGGTGGTGGCAGTGGTGAGGGGGATAGAGAGGGAAAGGGGGACAGCGACACGTCCATCTCTATCCCCTCGGTGGACCGCGAGGAACTGGAGCGCTCGTTCAGCGGCTTCAGCATCTCCCAGTCCAAGGAAAATCTGGACTTCCTGAACAACAGCTACTTCAGTGTTGTAGCCCGCTGCGCCAAAGTAAGGCCCTACATCGCAGAAGGTGAATCCGACACTGACTCGGACCTCTGTGCCCCCTCGCCCCACTCTGCCACCGGGGAAGGCGCTTACGGGGGCAGAGAGTGGTCAGGATCCAAGTAGGCCAAAACTGGAACTGCTCATATAAATGGTCACTCTGCCTTGGAGTTCAGAGTTGAATGCCCAATATGCTAGGTGTTACCACCAATGGTACTTGTGAGAACCGAATAACCTGGCTCCTCTTGAATGACTGCAGCAGAGAGTGAGAAAAAAGGTTATCAGACCACGCTCCAACGGTTTTTGCTGATAAAGCGCCTGTAGTTTTTCATGCTGGGAATGTTTGCGGCAACTTGACTTAACGCACACACATTTGTTCTCATGTATTCGCACACTCATTAACTCAAGGTTAAGTTTGTCAGTGATTGTTTTGATCTTTTACTCGGGAACGGAATGCATATTAATTGCCAACCTTATATTATCATTGAGATGGTTACAGATTTAATTTGAATTTGTTCAAAACTATGACATCCATTTTCTTTTGTTGCATTTGATTGTTATTGTGGCATAAGAGATTCCCAATTTCTTCTAACATGTCATGTATTGTATTTACATCGCAAATGACTTAGTTATTTACAGTGGATAACAGATGACATGTTTTACTTTATGGTTGATCAGCTAAATATATTTTTTTCAAAGGAATGTAATATTATAGTCAACATTATGGCTCGCGTCCATAAACCCTATTGGATATAGGGACATGTGATAACCAGTTCTATGTGCACTATTTTAGTAGTAATTGTTGTACACAACCCTTTAAGGCTTCTTTGCATAAATGTGCACAAGGCACAAACGCACTGATGATGTTCACAGGACACTACTCACTATAGAGATTGTACATATTCTATTCGATACCCACGATATTATATTTGTGATATCCACAAATATGCTTTCTTTGGCAAGAGGTGGAGTACAACCAATATTGGGACATTTTGTTTTGTCTTTATGATCTGTAAAGATGTATTTCATTGCTTTTTTATATCACATAATTGTAATTATATTTATTTGTTTATTCATTTGCTGTAAGATAAATGTGTGAAATTTTTGTGAAACAAGCTGCATGTGCAAGCACAAACACCTTGCAGCTGTTTGCCAAATAGTATTAAAATGCACTATTTGCCAACTACATCCATAATATGACACAACTGGAAACATTAACAGAATTCACTAACATATAAAATTACAACAGCTATAGTTAGATGAACGCTTTGATATTTTGGTGATTGCAACACATTTTTATGAATGTATATAATATCATTTCATGATGATAGAAATGTTAACAAAATATTCAGGCATGCTATTTAATTAACATTTAATATTTTATTTGCAAAAGCCTTACTCACAGGCTTTGACATGATATTTGATTTAAGCCAAATGGGGGCATTTAACAAACTGTTTTATCCTTTGAAAAGCCCCTTTATCCATTGATATTTCAACATGTAATTTTTTTTTATTAATTGTGTTATGTTTCATATTGTCCTTTCCAAGGCAAAAACATTTAAGAATGTATGTGTAATGTTTTACTTTTACTTAATGATTATTTTAGTCAAACTTCGGTTCGCTCTGCCAATATTTCTGCTGCTGTTTTCCCTCCATTTTCTCCAGTGCCGATCAGAATATCTAGACAAATATTGATGGCAAAGGTACACACGTATGAATTACTGACAGAAGACATTTTTTATTCACACTTTGTATTGTGGATACACAATGATTGAACAGATACATTCTGCAACTGGGTCTAAATAGGTTCATCCAGAGATGAAAAAGTATTGTTAAATTACTCCATAAATTAATCATCAAATAGAGAGCTAACTTAAAACCCTTTAAAATGCAGACTTGCGTGAGATAAAATGATCTTTTCAGCAACTGCCTTGTAATTGTCCTGGTGACATATCTTTACTCCCGTCATTCTAAATGAAAAGACCCAGAAGACGCAAAACAATTATATTTCCTAGGTTCAACTGGCAACATAATTTACTGCAGAGGAGAATACACATTTTCAACAACATCATATCAAGAAATATCATGTTTGTTTTGTTTGTTACATATTTTCACATCTACGCTGCCTTGCTTGCTTATTTACATTCAATTATTTTCCAAAGAGTATACTTCTCAAATGCCTTGGATGTCTTTTATGTCGGTTTTTTTCAACCTTTGTTACAGACCACGTTTGAAAGGTTAAGAGCTATTCTGAACACAAAATATGCTTCTGAATGTATTTTTGAATGTTGTCTCACTCAAGGTATAACTCATCACTGTTAGCGCACAGCATGCTTAAACATAGTTATTTGGAGCAAAACAGAAACAAAAAAGTATTAGAAAGACAAAGTTCTTAAAAGGACTACGACAGAGCGGTAATTCATGGCACTTGCATTTTGCAACCCCTGCAAGCTTACATTTTTTTAGTGGGGGGGGGGGGGGGGGGGGGGCTGGGCACTTATCGTACAGCATATATGTGTTACAGGATATATTCATTTTATTTTACTGAAAGTATCAATTTCACAGTCACGTGGATTTTGTGACATGCTGTAAGCAAGCAATCAGCCCCCAAATGTTTTTTTGGCACACTAAAGTTTTTAGAAAAAAAAAAAGAAGAATTCAGCAAAAAAATATATATAATCTGTATTTCTAGAAATACAAAAAGAGGCATGTGATCGTCTCTCAATGTAATCAAGCTATGAAATTATTGTTATTTTGAAATACAATGTCTTTTTGGGCTTAGTAGTGGTCAATTTGCAGTGAACAAGTTATTATTATTTTCCTTCCCCCCCAACCATTCACACTGACAAAAATCGGGCCACAGCTGAATCTAGTTGCCTAACATTGCTGTAAGCATTTCAAAGCTGTTATGAAAATGTTGACTATGATTTCAGTCATTATTGTTTTAGTAGTTTTTTTACTGAAATACTCCATCTTTTGGAATCAATGCTTGCCGGCATGTTTTGAACCTTATTATAAACTGGGTGGTTCGAGCCCTGAATGCAGATTGGCTGACAGCCGTGGTATATCAGGTATGACAGAACATCGATTTTACTGCTCTAATTACGTTGATAACCAGTTTATAATAGGAATAAGGCCCCTCGGGCGTTTGCGGTATATGGCCAATATACCACGGCTAAGGGCTGTATCCAGGCACTCCGCGCTGCGTCTTGCTTAAGAACAGCCCTTAGCCGTGGTATATTGGCCATATACCACACCCCCTCGTGCATTATTGCTTAAGTATACCATGAATATATATTTTACTTATTATGTAGCATTGCCATGTAGTAACACTCTAATCCATGAACCTAATGAAAACTGTATAATAAACATTGTTTATCATAAGATTGTTTTCATTGATTCGATCAATATGGTGTGAGTACAGTGAATGCTTCAGTCTCTAACTAACCAGACTTAATTTATAAATCAAATCAAATGTTATTGGTCACATACACATGGTTAGTAGATGTTAATGCGAGCGTAGCGAAATGCTTGTGCTTCTAGTTCCGACCATGCAGTAATATCTAACAAGTAGTCTAACAATTTCACAACAACTACCTTATACACACAAGTGTAAAGGAATGAATAAGAATATGTACATATAAATATATGGATGAACGATGGCCGAACGGCATAGGCAAGACGCAGTAGATGGTATAGAGTACTGTAACGGCAGTCCTCCTCCTCTTCATCTTCGGCTCTCGACGCTCATGGCTCTCTGACGGCTCTGGCTGCTCATGGCTCGCTGGCGGCTCTAGCAGATCCTGTCTGGCTGGCGGCTCTGGCAGATCCTGTCTGGTTGGCGGCTCTGGCAGATCCTGTCTGGTTGGCGGCTCTGGCAGATCCTATCTGGTTGGCGGCTCTGGCAGATCCTGTCTGACGGACGGCTCTAGCGGCTCCTGTCTGGCGGACGGCTCTAGCGGCTCCTGTCTGGCGGGCGGCTCTAGCGGCTCCTGTCTGGCGGGCGGCTCTAGCGGCTCCTGTCTGGCGGACGGCTCTGTAGGCTCATGGCAGACGGGCGGCTTTGCAGGCTCATGGCAGACGGGCGGCTTTGCAGGCTCATTGCAGACGGATGGCTCAGACGGCGCTGGGGAGACGGATGGCTCAGATGGCGCTGGGGAGACGGATGGCTCAGATGGCGCTGGGGAGACGGATGGCTCTGGCCGGAGGAGACGCACTGTAGACCTGGTGCGTGGTGCCGGAACTGGAGGCACCGGGCTAAGGACACGCACCTTCATACTAGTGCGGGGAGCAGGGACAGGGCACACTGGACTCTCAAAGCCCACTCTATACCTGGTGCGTGGTACCGGCACTGGTGACACCGGGCTGAGGGCAAGCACATCATGATTAGTAGGGGGAGAAGAAACAGTGTGTACAGGGCTCTGGAGACGCACAGGAGGCTTAGTGCGTGGTGCCGGAACTGGAGGCACCGAACTGGATACACGCACTACAGGGAGAGTGCGTGGAGGAGGAACAGGGCTCAGGAGACGCACTGGTAGCCTAGTGCGTAGTGTAGGCACTGTAGGTACTAGGCTGGGGCGGGGAGGTGGCGCCGGAAATACCGGACCGTGAAAGCGTACTGGCTCTCTTGAGCATTGAGCCTGCCCAACCTTACCTGGTTGAATACTCCCGGTCGCCCGACCAGTGCGGGGAGGTGGAATAACCCGCACCGGCCTATGTAGGCGAACCGGGGAAACCATGCGTAAGGCAGGTGCCATGTATGCCGGCCCGAGGAGACGCACTGGAGACCAGACGCGTTGAGCCGGCCTCATGACACCTGGCTCAATGCCCAATCTAGCCCTACCAGTGCGGGGAGGTGGAATAACCCGCACTGGGCTATGCACTCGTACAGGAGACACCGTGCGCTCTACTGCGTAACACGGCGCCTGCCCGTACTCCCGCTCTCCACGGTAAGCCTGGGAAGTGGGCGCAGGTCTCCTACCTGCCCTTGGCCCACTACCTCTTAGCCCCCCCCCCCAAGAAATTTTTGGGTGTTACTCACGGGCTTTTTGGGCTTCCGTGCAAGACGCGTTCCCTCATAACTCCGGTTCCTCTCTCTCTTTTCCTCCACTCTCCGAGCTGCCTCCAGCTGTTCCCATGGACGGTGATTCACTTTAGCCCATGGTCCTTCTCCGTTAAATATTTGCTCCCAACTCCACAAGTCCTGTATACGTCCCCGTTGCTCCAAATTACGCTGCTTGGTTCTGGATTTTTGGTGGGTGATTCTGTAACAGCAGTCCTCCTCCTCTTCATTTTCGGAAGAGGAGGAGTATTGAGGGAACCAAGGCGCAGCGTAGTGAAAAGACATATTTATTTAACGAAAACACGAACTTGATAAACTAACAAAAACAACAAACGGTGTAGACAGACCTAGACGACGTACTTACATAAAACAAGGAAAAACGCACGAATAGGAACATTGGCTACACAAACCGAACAAACCGTAAACAGTCCCGTGTGGTGTACAGACACAGACACGGAAGACAATCACCCACAACGAACACTGTGACAACGCCTACCTAAATATGACTCTTAATTAGAGGAACGCCAAACACCTGCCTCTAATTAAGAGCCATACCAGGCAACCCAAAAACCAACACAGAAACAGAAAACATAGAATGCCCACCCAACCTCACGTCCTGACCAACTAACACACATAAACTAACAGAAATAGGTCAGGAACGTGACAAGTACAGTATATACATATGAGATGAGTAATGTAAGGTATGTAAACATTATATAAAGTGGCATTGTTTAAAGTGACTAGTGATACATTTATTACATCCAATTTGTTATTATTATTATTATTATTATTATTATTATTATTATTGGCTAGAGATTTGAGTCAGTATGTTGGCAGCAGCCACTCAATGTTAGTGATGGCTGTTTAACTGTCTGATGGCCTTGAGATAGAAGCTGTTTTTCAGTCTCTCGGTCCCAGCTTTGATGCACCTGTACTGAACTCGCCTTCTGGATGATAGAGGGGTGAACAGGCAGTGGCTCGGGTGGTTGTTGTCCTTGATGATCTTTTTGGCCTTCCTGTGACATCGGGTGGTGTAGGTGTCTTGGAGGGCAGGTAGGTTGCCCCCGGTGATGTGTTGTGCAGACCTCACTACCCTCTGGAGAGCCTTGTGGTTGTGGGCGGAGCAGTTGCCGTACCAGGCGGTGATACAGCCCGACAGGATGCTCTTGATTGTGCATCTGTAAAAGTTTGTGAGTGTTTTTGGTGACAAGCCAAATTTCTTCAGCCTCCTGTGATTGAAGAGGCGCTGTTGCGCCTTCTTCACCACGCTGTCTGTGGGGGTGAACCATTTCAGTTTGTCCATGATGTGTACACCGAGGAACTGAAAACTTTCCACCTTCTCCACTGCTGTCCCGTCGATGTGGATAGGGGGGTGCTCCCTCTGCTGTTTCCTGAAGTCCATGATCATCTCCTTTGTTTTGTTGACGTTGAGTGTGAGGTTGTTTTCCTGACACCACACTCCGAGGGCCCTCACCTCCTCCCTGTAGGCCGTCTCGTTGTTGTTGGTAATCAAGCCTACCACTGTAGTGTCGTCTGCAAACTTGATGATTCAGTTGGAGGCGTGCATGGCCACGTAGTCAAGGGTGAACAGGGAGTACAGGAGAGAGCTGAGAACGCACCCTTGTGGGGTACCAGTTTTGAGGATCATCGGGGTGGAGATGTTTCCTACCCTCACCACCTGGGGGCGGCCAGTCAGAAAGTCAGGACCCAGTTGCATAGGGTGGGGTCGAGACCCAGGGTCTCGAGCTTCATGACGAGTTTGGAGGGTACTATGGTGTTAAATGCTGAGCTGTAGTCGATGAACAGCATTCTTACATGGGTATTCCTCTTGTCCAAATAGGTCAGGGCAGTGTGATTGCGATTGCATCGTCTGTGGACCTATTGGGGCGGTAAGCATTTGGAGTGGGTCTAGGGAGGTGGTATGATCCTTAACTAGTCTCTCAAAGCACTTCATGATGACGGAAATGAGTGCTATGGGGCGATAGTCGTTTAGCTCAGTTACCTTACTCTTACCTTACTCTTGAAGCATGTGGGAACAGCAGACTGGGATATGGATTGATTGAATATGTCCGTAAACACACCAGCCAGCTGGTCTGCGCATGCTCTGAGGACACGGCTAGGGATGCTGTTTGGGCCAGCAGCCTTGCGAGGGTTAACACGTTTAAATATTTTACTCATGTTGGCTGCGGTGAAGGAGAGTCCGCAGGTTTTGGTAGCGGCCATGTCGGTGGCACTGTATTGTCCTCAAAGCGAGCGAAGAAGTTGTTTAGTTTGTCTGGGAGCAAGACATATGGGTCCGCAACGGGCCTGGTTTTCTTTTTGTAGTCCGTGATTGATTGTAGACCCTGCCACATTCCTCTCATGT